>NC_067486.1:11961979-12261979 GCF_947179515.1 Apodemus sylvaticus | reverse complement strand
CCCCACCCAGCCTACAAGGCCATGAGAAACTCTGCTGCCGTTCTCTGTTTGCCCCTGTTCTGTGACTTGCCCAGGAGAGATGAACAAAGCTCTATTCACTGCTCACAGAGAGCTGACAACATGTCAAAGAAATGATTCCAGTAAAGGCTATATTGATGATCCAGTGAGTTTATTGGGGGTTACTGACAAGAATGTGGGTGTGGGATTACTTACAAAAGCATAAGTGACTCAAGTTCCACTGAATTCCTGAAATGCCCAGATCAGCATGGCGATGAGTCATTCGAGCTGCATCTCTGGAGTTTCCTGTCCAGTCTCTTCTTTCCAGACATAACTACTACATTTATTGCCGATGGGAGGTGGTTTGTGAATTTGGGACTTCCTGAGTTTCCTGGATACTGTAAGTTTCATTAGCTTCCTGAAGGTTCCGTGATTCCCTCAATGAGACAATGTTGCTAAGAAAATGTATTGTTCTGAGATCAATTTCCTTGTAACTCACAAAGAAATTGAAGCTATAGCAGTAAAGCTGCCTCAAATAAATAGATCTCCATTTACATCTTCATTTTGAAGCACTATCTTTTAATGACCTTTGACATTTAAATTTTGTTTTTATTTTATTTTGTTTTGTTTTATTTCTATCTCTTCTAGTATAGCCTTCCAATTTTTTTCCAGATCAAGTATTAGGCCAGTGTGTTTTACTAATACATAGTTATTCAATGTTGGAAATACAAGTTTAGTTTTTCTCATTTATCACTTTAATCCTTTTTTCTAAGTGATTTCATTCTTTCATATAAAAATAACCATGATATGTTTGCCAACAACTCCCAAATATATATTTGGTTGACTTTAACTTTTAGCTTCATGTCTGTATATTACAAAGATTTTTGTACTTCTTGTTATCATATCTATGTAACAAATACTGGTAGCCTATAAGATAAAAGTCTTTTGGAATTTTGGTTATAATTGCATTACCCCCACAATAAAATTTTCAGTTTCCTTGTTTTACAAAGAAGTCCTGTGGCCGGTAAAGTGACTCAGTGCCCTCCTTGTCAAACCTGATGGCTTGAGTTCAGATCCTAGGACTCAGCGCATTAAAGGAGAGAATCAAATCCCTTAAGTTGTCACTTATCTTTACCCTCAAGATGCAGTATGTACATGTGAGAAGGAATGTGTATGTATGTATGTGAACATTATCAAAAGTGATTGATTTATTTTAGATTGATTTACATGGTAGTAGCTGTATAACTCAATAATATCAGACTGATATTTGGATGAAAAGGTAGTTCTATAGTTGCTCTGTCTAAAATTTTGAACACTTCAATTGTCACAAACTGAATATGGTACCAAGAAGTATTTCTGGAATCATTGGTATGAAGCCTACATTGGAAAGCAGAATGAGATGGAGTCCAGAGTCAGGAAAGGATCAGGGCCCCACACATATCATGTGCCTGTTCAGAAAACACCAGCAAGGCAAGGTCATGTGCACTGCTTCTCATTCAGGCGTCTATGTATCTGAAGACTGACATGCTATGCTCAGATGTAGGCCATATCTCCTTTCCATTATTCTGCCCTATTAACACTCTAACAGGCATGCCCACGGTTATGTCTTCTCCGTTATCCCAAACCCTGTCAATATGGCAATCAGCACCATCATCACATCAAGCAAAATTCAAATAGCTGTGTTATTTCCCTGAAATTTGAGACTAACAATTTGAAAGTGACCTTAAAGTATCATTATCTTTAGAGGATGACTGAAATAAGATAGAAAATTTTGAGTCAGCAGGATAAGTACTTTTTTTTTTTCAATTTTTTAAATGTCTGTTATTATGAAAGTATGAGGCAACATTCTTCATAACATTTCTATCTATTTGTTTAGGATCCATTTGTATTCTGTTTCAAATTTTAAGAAACACTTTAGAGAATACTGTTCAGTTAATCCAACCAAAGTTTTTATTTTGGCATAACAAGTTATGGTTCTTTAAAAAGTTGGTCATTCAAATGTCATACTTTTAAGTGTCATGGTGTCCTGGTATGTCTTGGACTGTTTGAGTTAAAACAACACAGCTACTTGTTGCAAAGGATGTAATGGAGTGTTAAGTATTCATCATGGCCAAAGAATAACTTAGCTAAAAATGCTATCTTCCCAATAATAATACAAAGTGTAGCTTCAGAATTTATGGAACTGTACTTAGGGTATTTGCTTAACTCGTGTATCAACATTTATTTCATTTACTATCTTAACTGCATAATTAAGATATGCAAATTTAGGGACAGCTATTCACTTTTTCATGACAGGATATTTTTAGTTTTCATGAGAAATGGTAATTTCTTTAAAATATTCCATTGACTTAGTAGAGAACACACCAAGTTGAAAAAAGCAGACAGAAATTCATGTCTGTAAAAATATGTATTCTTGAATGTTTGAATAATTTTGTACTATAATCCCAGAACCTCTGACATAGTTCAGAAGAAACGCTTGCGACCATTTCACTTGTCTACTTGACCGAGTGTCATTTCATATTATGAAACTATTCTTTATAAGAGAAGAAGTATCTGAGATCCTGCTCAGCATGTAGGAACTCCTGCCACCAAGCCTGATGATCTGAGTTTGATGCCACAATTGAAGAAAAGAGCTAATCCCAGCATGTGCTCTTCAGATTTTTCATGTATGCCACTGTTTAAAATTTTGGAACTAGTATTCCTCCTCTTCAGTTTCCCAAGTATTTGAGATTTCAGGTGTGGTGTACCACACTTGACACACTAAGAATAGCAAAAAATTTCAGCAACAGCACTTTGAATGAAATATATTTCTGATGAAGTAAAATATGAACACAAGAATGTCTTAAACATATAAAAAGAATTTTTGTTTGTTCTTGCTTAGTTATATTACATAGAAAAATTTACTACATCATAAACATAGTAAATAAACTGGAAATTTTTCATAAATTCAGAATTCTCTATTGAAAGATTCATCAATATGATTGGATAAATGATTAAGAGGAATTATTCCCTTTAATAACACCAATTAATAACAAATCAATATTTTGATAATATTAATAAATATTAATAATAAATTGATATTAATAGCAAATTGATATTAACACAATTAATAATATATCTGTATCTATGTGAAATATTTTATAAATAGTACAATGATTAATTGAATATCACTTAACAATTTCTGTAGACTGAAATACAAAAAGAGCTCCTTTTAAATAGCACTGCTATGTCTAATCTTTACTGTCACAACTCACATGTAGTAGTGTAGTGTGAGTAAGGACATTTTCTCCAATGTTAACATATTTATTAATAAAGTTGAGAAAGACTAATTCAAATGAAACAGTTGAAATGAAGGATCTAGGTATATATATATATATATATATATATATATATATATATATATATGAATCAACTTTGGGTTTAATATGAGTCTACTCCTACTGTGTATGAACTTTTGGAATGTTACTGAAATATTAGAAATCAATGTCCTTATAGAATGAAAACAGTGTTGTTTAGCTTACAATGTTGTCAAGGTTGACATTAATATGTTTGAAACTGATACTGTAAATACGGAAACACGTGTCCATGATGCTTGTAAACCTGATAGACTATATTTAACAAGTACTTACTTAATTCTTCATCACTATTAGTCTATAATATGAACCGTTCAAATACACTGCTAGTGTTGAAAGGAACAGCTGTAGAAGAGCAGTGATAGCTGTTATTTATTGTAGACATGGTTGCATGTAGAATTACTCAGGAGACAATCCTCTGTGAGTGACATGCCTCTCAGGGATTTTATGACATGTTTAAATGAATGAGAAGACCTACCCCAGATGGTATCTTGACATAAATGGCTCAAAAGGAGAGACTGTTGGTTTTTGCCTGTTTGCTTTTTCATTGTCTTTTTGGTGAATTTCTTTACCCAGAGCTGTAATTGCCAGCACTGTTGCTACTGTGGTACCCATTCTCTGTTGCCATAGGAAACCGTCTTCTTCAACCTTCCAATGTAGCCTGAGGAACAGGGGCTGTCTAGGAATGCCCTTGGCCTTCAGTACCTAAATATGAAATGGTTAAAAATCTTTGCGAGTATATGAGCTGCTGAACGATTCATTTGTGAATTTTAGAGCAGGGTTTTATAGTAAAGTACAGGAATAGTGTACTCAGGCCTGATTTGTTTTAATGACTCCTGAAATGGACTTTGAAGAGCATGTTCAAAACCATATGAAAAGAAGCATGTGGTGGTATTATTGCACTATTGCCAAGTCTTTGAAATTATACAGCATTTTTCCATTTTAAGCAACTTCGAAGGGTAAATTTGAAGAGCTACACATATTACGATAAAATCTCATTAGTGAGGAAGCATACATATGTTTATGGATACTAACAACATAGAATGAGTAAATGACCTTACCTTTGTAAAGGGAATTATGTAAATTTGGAATTTGAGTTGTAATTTGTGTAAAACGGACACACACCAGCCAGCTCTCGCTTTCTTAACCTTCATTTTACTTTAATTGCTTTTCCTTCACAGTTCATGTAATAAATATCAAAATTACACAATCATTTAACAATTTGATTTCTCGGAGTTCAGGGTTTTTTTCAGCTACTAAGCTTGGTTTTGATGTATTTATTGGTATTTTGATAGCTTCAGTCAGTGCTTGATTTAATGTGTTAAGTGAATCAACTGCTGTGCCAGGTTCTGCTCTGAGTCCCGAGAGCCTACAGCACTGCTGTGGGCAACAGCCATTTTCCACTTTACACTCTCTTTTAGCTGAAACGCGTTTCTTTAAAAGGCACATGAGTCTTTAGTCACAGGTAAAATTAGGTAGACCCACAAATTTCTCTTGACCCATTGCAAAGGAATATGGGAACAAATCTAATACTCCTGGTCATGTATCATCTCTTTTATGATTTCAGATCCATGTTTTATATGTGCTCTCATTTTGATAATATTTTTGATATTCAACATGAAATCTCACGCATATACATCTGGTGTTCATATGTGATCATTGCACAGACCTGCGGGAATTCTAATTCTAGTATTGATTTTACAGTAAAGTGATTGCTGAAGGGTCCATCAGCATTAGTCATAAAGGAAGGGGATAAAGAGACCACTCACTTCCTGTGCTCATGCTTAAAGTAAGAGGCACAAACCTAAAGTGAGTGACCTGGGCAATAATGGAAAAAATGGGTTGTAGAAATGGAGGAAAGGAAATGAATGGAGTGAACCCTGCATGTTAGGGAGATGCTGCCTTTTACCCCTAATACTGCTTTGAAATAGATGCTTTTCACCTGACAAAGTTAGGAACCTGGGGCTTGACTCTAAAGATGATTGTGGACAGGAGGTACATTCTAAGGAGGTGAAATTTAGATTATTTTTATTTCCTTCTTTATAATTTATTAATAACTTTTCTAAGAAAAGTTTTATATGAAAATCAGATTTTAAAATCTGTGAAAAAACAGACAACATAAAGAAGACACTGCTGGAAATGATGGCACATACTGAGTTGATCTGAATTGATGTTACTGTCACTATTACTGACAAGTTGCTTGTCACAAAGGCCTTCCTAGATTGATGTGCAAAAAACTCTCATCAATTTGTTTACAAAAATAAAACTCTGATCTCAAACATAATAAATGACTGTTTTGTATCAAAATATGAATGTTCATGGCTCATCAATATGGATTCAAGTTACTCTATGTACAATACTACAACACTAGAATATTTTAGGAAGTTTTATAGTAATATTAAAGCAGAAGTTGTAAATCAAGATATTTTTAAAATACATAGTTATGAGCATTAGGTAGGTGGGTTAGACCAAGACAGAATTTCCTGCAATAGATTTTAGAAACTATCTGATGACATTTGAATTTGTGGAAGACAGCTTCCTGTTCATATATTCCAAAAGATTTTATCTAAGTAATAAAGAGATTTGGTCAAACAGAGGTGGGCAATGGATGAATGTTGGGGCTAAAGATAACCCAGGATGATTTGACTTATAAAATTAAAAAGGTGAATTGTAGTTCTCAGAAAGCATAGTGTGCATGTGTCTTTCCAGTTCTATGGTCTCCATCTGATACACTTTTCAACTCCCATACAATATTCCAAAACTACCCACTCACTTGGGCTAGACTTGTGTTTTTCTATAGTGTGAATGCTGCCAAAATAACTTGAGTAGAGCATTTTATTGAGGTTGTGAGAACACACCCAAGAAATATCGCATTCATGTGATTTCCTCCTCGTCTTGGAGGGCTGTGCCTTCCAAGACTACTTAATTTCTACCTCTCCCATCCAAGAAGGTTGTTAGATTATCAATAGATTTTCTGTTTAGAGAATCAATTTCCAACTAATTCTTTCAATAACTTAACTGTGTACTTAAAGATCTATGGGCATAGTTTATTATTGCTGAACATGCACACAAGCTTTTGAAATGGAGCATTTTTGTTGAAAACTAGTGTAAGTTCTGCAAGAATGTGAGAAGTGTTATTTCCTTGGCAGAATTGCCTCCCTGTTGTAGAATGCTTGGCACACACATTCTCCTATCAAATCCTATCATCCTCCCATGTGAAAAATATCAGTCAGACATCAAAGGAAATAATTTGGCTAGGGAAGGTCACAGACTCAGGGAAAATAAAATCTCTTTCCATGATCAATTATTTTTGAAAGGTCACTTGAATATGGTCTGTTTTCACTAACATTTTGAACTACTTTCTTTTATGGGGGGAGAGGGTGGATGCCCAACTTGGTAGAATTCAGTAAAAGGAAAAAGATGTTTCACTTTGTATAATTCAGACTCATTCTTACCCAGGTTGGTTTCCCTAATGTAAACTTTGTAGCAAAAATATTTTGTATATTCAACATTTAAAATAACATGCAGCTATCTTCAAATGAATCTTTGACACATTTTATAACAGGAAAGAAGAATGTTTTTAGATAAAATACATAATTCTTAATTATAATATACTTTCAAACATACACTATTTTCAAGTGCGCGCATATATGTATATACAACATATGAATGTATATATGCATGTTTATATGTGTATGCATATATACTCTCCTGTATGAACATGTATATGGAAGCTGATGTTGATATTGTTATCTTCCTTGATTTCCCTCCATTTTAGATATAGAGGCAGTATCATTCATTTGAATTCTGAGCTCAACTCCCCTCATTCTAGGGACCCACTGTTTCCTTCTCCCAGATCTTTGGGATAGAGTATCTGCTGACCTTTATGTGATATCAAGTATCTGAAATCTGCTCCTCATTCCGTTAGGACAAGTGCTCTGCCCACTCAGCATCGTTTTGACATTCCATTTCAGAAGTTCTCTTCACATTTTCTATTTATAGTATTGATTACTCATTTAGATCTGTTAATACATAAGATCCAACAAATGGCATAGGAAAAGCAATGTAGGTTTTAGAATTCTAGGTTTAGAAATCTAGGTTTTAGAAAGCCTTAGTTTCTCTTCTCATGGCTGTGATAAAACACTCAAGCAAAAGCAAGTTAAGGGGAAAGAGATTTTATACCAAAGTTCAAGCGTAAGGCCTGTCACACAGTGAACCAAGCCACAGAATGCTAAAGCCATTGGTCACACCACATCCACAGGTAGGAATAGTGATGCTTGCAGCTCCTCTGTTACTTTTCTCCATTTAAACAGTCTAGGATCCCAGCCAGGAAATGCTGCCACACACTGTGGGACATCTTTTCTGCCCCAGTTAATACAATAAAGATAATCACCCCAAGACATTCCATAGCTCTCATTTCCCAGATGATTGTATATTCCTCCTTCAGACTGGCAATTAACACTAGAGATCACAGGTGGTATGTGGAAGCCAGAGTTTCCTGCCCTGAACAGCAAAGGTGAGAGAAAGAGTAATTTCTGTTGTTTCTTTGGGGATTTTTCTATAGGATAGGCTAGGATTCTGCTTGAGTCTTACCCTCAAAAAGATATGTAGAGATCAAAAAAGTCTTCAAAGGGAGAAAGTAGTACAGCTCAGGCTTCCTTTTTGACCAGTACAATTGGCTCCAAAGACCACACCCATCTACCACTTGTGACACTTCCAAAGACAGCTCTGTGAAGACCAGAAATTTTTCATCCACAAATTCCACCACTTATCAAGTAAGCCCAGTGAGATTCTTCTTTTAAATATTTACTCCATGGAATATATTTGATACCAAAAAACAAGTGATGGACAAAGATTCTACTTTCCTGAACTGTCCACCTTTCTTTGAGTCTTCAGGTCCAGCCAGGCTATATCTAAGATAATCTCAGATTTAAAATCTGAAGGGAAGTAATTTTGAATCACATATATTACAAAGCAATGATTAAAAAGTAATGACCTGATATGACCCCTGTATCAGCTATTCATGGCTTAGCAAGACATATCATAGAGAAACATGCACATGTAGAGGACTTTGAATAATTTTTTTGTCTTTTTTTTTATTCGATATATTTTTTTATTTACATTTCAAATGATTTCCCCTTTTCTAGCCCCCCACTCCCTGAAAGTCCCATAAGCCCCCTTCTCTCCCCCTGTCCTCCCACCCACCCCATCCTACTTCCCCGTTCTGGTTTTGCCCTATACTTCTTCACTGAGTCTTTCTAGAACAAGGGGCCACTCCTCCTTTCTTCTTGTACCTCATTTGATGTATGGATTATGTTTGGGGTATTCCAGTTTTCTAGGTTAATATCCACTTATTAGTGAGTGAATACCATGAGTCACCTTTTGAGTCTGGGTTACCTCACTTAGTATGATGTTTTCTAGATCCATTCATTTGCCTAAGAATTTCATGAATTCATTGTTTCTAATGGCTGAATAGTACTCCATTGTGTAGATATACCACATTTTTTGCATCCACTCTTCTGTTGAGGGATACCTGGGTTCTTTCCAGCATCTGGCAATTATAAATAGGGCTGCTATGAGCATAGTAGAGCATTTTTGTTATAGAACCTATGCCATTCATGTTAATAGAACTATGCCACTAAATGTATGTGTCCGCACCACTATGATATTTTATACCCTGCTGTTATGGACATTCCGTGTAAGAATCTCAGGGACCCCAACAGTGTACATTTACCCTGCTCTTGTCTGTATTCCCTGTAGGTTCACCAGGGGCCCCAATAGTATATCTCTAAAGGTTTGGTATATCATTTACAAGTCCCTGTAAAGTAAAGCATCTCCTATCTTTAATTCATATAAACCACCAAGCATCACTGCTTGGAAGAATATGTTTATATTCTGTGTTACTTATTTTAGATACAAGTAAAGAATGGTGTCCTATTCTGAATCTTGCCTTATCTTAAATCTGATTGGTCATTAAATGTAACAAACCATGGAATTGTTTCGGAAAAATAAATTAACTTTCACCTCTAGAATTATAAGGAAGTTATTTTTTATGACCCTTCAAATTAGTTTTATAATTTTAGACGTTCTTATTTTTATGTTATATAACATAACATATTTATTATAATTGAATTCAATTTTTGCATTAATACCAGAAAGAACATTATTCTAATTTAAAGTTCATGAAAATTATTGAGGTATCTTTCATTTCTGTTATAATGGACACAAAATTTCAATATACTGAAAAACAAATTAAAAACCAGCATTTTTCAGTGAAATCAAGAAAGTATAACTTAACTAGCTTTCATCACAAGAGGAGAAGTCAAGTCCTTGCCATAAGATGCTGTTAGTTCACAGTCTGAACTCAGATGTTCAATTTGACCCCAGTGTGGGTATTCATGAGGCCAGTCTTACTATGTTACTGTAATGGCTTGCTAAAACATAGTCATAGTACAACATAAAAGGTGGACATTTGAAAAGGGCTGTTTAGCTTTTTAAATCAGTTTCTTTTGAGTTTAATCCATGGGATGGATCTTTCTATTTTTCTGCAGAGATTAGGTAATGAACATTATTTCAATGTTATTTTTCTGCCAGTGGGTTAATTTACAAGATGAGAGAAACCCTATGTCAAAGATATATTGAGTTTCAATGTTGTATGATATGCCAGAGCACTGAACAAAAATTCTAAGAAAACATCACAGATACAAAGATTCATAATATCCATGGTAATCCCAGGAACAAAGATTAAAAGCTAGCATAAAACTGGGATATTCCACTTCAGTTTTTCTGGACTATTTCATTACTCAGTAAAATAACTCCATAATAGGTGAGTTCAGGAACTTATATATGTACACAAATATTGTTGCAAATAATTATCTTTAAAATATCATACTTAATATTTTAAGTAGAAAAATAAATCAGATATTTCCTGTAAGGAATAATAGCCTATTGTGCCTGCCAAAATATATCAATGGACAGGAAACCATTTTACATATTTACCTGTGTTTGTACTTTGCTTTTCTGACAAGGTATCTAGAAAAATCCATGTCAATAACTCCTCTCTGATAGACCAAAGCTAAGTTTCCAAAAGTGAGTTATTAAAAATGGTTTAGATTTTTGGCTCCATACGTATATCCAGAACACAAAAGCTATTATATTTATTATAATTATTGTTTATAAAGATGAATTTCCTTGACCAAAATGTGTATTGATTATTTTCTCTTATGCATTTGCTTAGGGAATTTATTTATACATGTTTCTTGTCTCCAGTCTCAAGAGCTATCAGAGTTAGTTTTTGATGTCAAAGCACCAGTTGCCTCTTGATGTCTCAAATAGCTTTAAAATCCATATGTTGGAGACCAACATTGACAAAGTATCAATTAAATCTTATTTTGGTAAATATATCTATAATTACAAATTTAATGTAGCTGTAAAAGCAATTATTATTTTTCAATGTGCCATTGTTCAATTTTTAAGAGATTTTTTAAAAATTTGATTGATATTTGTACATAGCCGTTATCTGCAGACATACACTAGGAGAGTGCATCAGAACCCATTAAAGATGGTTGTGAGCCACCATGGGGTTTCTGGGAATTGAACTCAGGATCTCTGGAAAAACAGTCAGTGCTCTTAACCACAGAGACATCTCTCCAGCCCCTCCATTGTTCACTATTTAGTGGAAGCAGTAAATGTATTTTCTGTAGTTTATATAAAGCCATACAATGTTATGCTAGTCATAAGTCAAATAAAAATATGTTCTAACAATGTGATTATAGTACTGAATTTCCAGCGAACTTCTATTAATAGGGGTTGAGAAGTCATGGCTTGCATTTTCCAGATATCTTTCTAAAGGGACTCATTCTGTCAAGATTGTGATGTGTCCTCTCCCTAGGCTTCACATCTGTGATCCTTACTTTGCTAGACATTTTACTGAATATACTGAACATGTGGTTCTGTGATGCCTAATGGCCAAGTTGTTTCACAGGGAAGGTTTTGTTTACTGGGAGTTACTAACCAGGTTTCAAAATCCAGCCATTCCAGTGATATGTAATCACCTATTTACCTTACTAATTACATCGGCTTAAAACACATAGGTAATTTGTTTGACCATGCAATCTCACAATTAAAACTTCCTTTAGTACTCAGTATTATTTTTGCATTTGATTTGAAAAACATGACGTATAGATAGGATTATTAAACAGCAACAGCCTTAGCACACTAGCAGTTGCACATTAATATTTATTATGCCTGGGTGCACCACTAGAATCCAGTTTATGTTTTGCATTGTAAATCCCCAAATGTGTTATATTATTTCTGTCAACTCAGGTTGCCAACATGCAGCCAATATAAGCTGGCTTTACAGGAGTTTACACTTAATCTTTAACAGCTGCACTTGAAAATAATTCAGTTTTGAAAGTTGGGAGCCTTGTCTGCATTAGTAGGTAAGGAAATAAAAATCTGAGAGGAAGGATTAGGTGATGTAATTTCTTCTGTTTGATACTAAAACTCCCTAACATTCTATATTTAAGAAAAAAAGTAAAAAAAAGTATTGCCAGGTTGCACATTTTTGAAACTGAGAAATGCAAATAACAGAATGAGTTTTACAAACATATTTTGTATGTCTTGTAAAAGTAGTGCTACTTTTACATGTTTAACTCTACATAACAATGGGCTTACTTTCCCTCTGCTGTTTTTATTCCTTTATGGTTTACTACTCTAGGCATTAAGTCAAGAATCTAATATGTTGAGGGAAAGGGTTGCATATCAAAGCTCCTTTCTTCAAGAAAATATTTGGTAGATTCCCACATGTCTATTGAAATAAGAACTAGGGAATACTGTGCATATACCACAATATTCTTTTCAAGCTTTTGGCAGGAGAATTGTTTAAGTATGCCATTCTCTCTTGAAAGTCAACTGTGACTTATGAAGAAAGAAAGGATATATCTATAAATTGCTTCATGCAAGGATAACAAGCTTTGGGGCTTAACTTTTGTAGTGCTAATTAAAATACTGTGTTTTTTTTTTTTTCAGCAAAATTTGTATGTAGCATTTGATTAAGTTGGTGTGGAAGTACAAGGAATATCTTTACCTTATTAACACTTAATGATTGGGCCAGCCATTTGATGCTGATGTGCTTTTACATATATGAATGCATAGATACTTGGTATTGACATTGTTTGAGTTATCACTGTGTTATGAGTTTGCCAATATGGGAGGAGAGTTGTACAGTGCACTCACAGGTTCGGCCTCACTTTGTGGCTGAATTCTTGAACTTTGGAGATCACAAATCTACTTTGAAATTTTGGCTGCAACAAATACTAAGGCTGAGTTTGTTGGGTTTGCCATTGAATTTTAGATTTGGTTTTCTTTTATACAGAGAGTGGTTTCATACACACACACACACACACACACACACACACACACGCATGCATGCATGCCTTTATGTGTGCATTATTCAGTTGATTTAATAGTCAAATAAAATATTCCTTAAAGTTTAAGTAAATCCTTGCCTGTGAAGGAACTCTGCCAATAATTTATCTCAAAGGCAAGAAAAAATCAAACAATGAAAAAGAGTATTCTGCAAATATATACTTATCCATCTGACAACTTACTATTATATAATTCTGGAGTATAACTTATTTTGAATAATGTATATGAAATACAGTATGCTGTTTCTAATCAGTGTAGATTCCCAGTCACTAACAGGCAGCTGTCTGGCTCTTGGCATAAGTATCCCTCCTCTTTAGCCACCTCCTACACTTTTCTCAAAGGCAGAAATTTCACAACATCATGCTATGCATTGCCATCTCTACTTCTATTATCATTATATGGGGTATCCTCATCCATTCATGCTACTATTATAAAATACAACAGAAAGGATTGCTTATAGATATTAGGAAATGAACATAATAATTTTTTACATACCTGGAGAATAGGACTTCTAAGATCAGGACACTAGGAAATTCTGTGTTTTCTAACTAATTCATAGATGCTGTCTTCTTCTTGTGTGTTTACATGAAGGAAGAGACTAGAGAGCTCTCTGAGATCTTTTGATAAGAACACTAATGAGAATCCTGTTCTTATGACAGAATTTCTCTCCCATAGTGTATTTCTCAATATTATCACATTAGTACTAATGCTACCATATATGCATTTTTGAGGGAGCAGAGTCAGATCATGTTGCATTTATATGTGGACTCAGATAGTAAGACTATTAAGAAAGGGACACTAGTGGATTTTAAGATCAAAGCTGTTTATGGACTGGCTGGTTTTGTGTGTCAACTTCACACAGGCTGGAGCTATTACAGAGAAAGGAGCTTCTGTTGGGGAAGTGCCTCCATGCGATCCAGCTATGGGGCATTTTCTCAATTAGTGATCAAGTGGGAGGGTGGCCCCTTGTAGTTGATAACATCTCTGGGATGGTAGTCTTGGGTTCTATGAGAAAGCACGCCGATCAAGCTAGGGGAAGCAAGCCAGTAAGGAACACCCTTCCATGACTTCTGCATCAACTCCTGCTTCTCGACCTGCTTGATTTCTAGTCCTGATTTCCTTTGGTGATGAACAGTAAAGTGGAGGTATAAGCTGAATGAACCCTTTTCTCCCCAAATTGCTTCTTGGTCAAGATGTTTGTGTAAGAATAGAAACTCTGACTAAGACAGTTTATGTGGTCTCAACTGCCCTTAGAGCAGAGAATATACTTGTAGGAATTAAGGGAAAGATTTGATTTGTAAATTAGTGGTACTTTCAGAGTATCTTTCTTTAATCCCACATTTTGAGTTATGAGTTATCTCCAATGTAGCAGCCCCTTTGTTAAAAAAAAAAGCTTATAAGGCAGATAATATAATTTCCAGTGAGTGATATTGCTGAGGGAAGCCTTGTTGTTACTTAGAGAATAATTTGTGCCATATGTACGTGTGTGTGTTTCTAATAGTTTTTCTTTTTTTCATTAATTTATTTATTCACATTAGAGACCAATATCAGACCCCCTCTTCTCCAAGTACCCCCTAACACAGATCTATTCTCCCATTCCTTCTGCCATTCTCCTTCTGTCACTTCAAGTCACTTCAGGACTAGACACATCATCTCCCACAGAGGCCCACACAAGGCAGACCAGATAGTGGAATGAAATCCACAGGCATGCAACAGATGGCTGCCACTCCAGTTGTTGGAGGATCTGGATGAAGACGAAGCTAAACACTTGCTACATATATAGAGAAAGCCTACATTTAGCCCATACTCATTCTTTGGTTAGTGCTGAGTTCAGTTTGGCCATGTATGGATAGGAAGACATGATTCCTGGCCCTGGAAAAGAGCAAGAAAAGTATGGGCCTCCACAAGTGTTGATGGTTGTGTGTACGGCTTGCTTGCTTGCTTGCTTGTATGATAATGTACATATATTGTCTTGCTCCTCCTTCAAGGAATGTCCTCTCTGCCAAGATTAATGAATCTATGACCATCAGAGCCAGCATAAATCCTGGAGTTGATGGTGTTTCTAAGGTCTCAGCAAAATGGTAGAATACTGTCACTTCCAGAACAGCCTTTAAGGCTGTAGGAAAGAGCTCTAAAAACATAAGTTTAAAATATATATAATTTCTCAGCTATGCAAATTATAAGGATGCAGTATAAACTCTAAAGGGCTTAATAGATCTAAAGGAATAGAGGCAGCTGTACTATAAGTCAGCTTCTCCTAAAGGTTCATAGGCAGACATATTTCTGAGTTGAAGGTCAGCCTGAGACAGCTAATTTCAGCCCAGGTATGGTTGAAATGATAATTTCAGGATAAGATACCACCCAGCTAAGTTCACAAAGGTAGGGCGATCTCTGAATTCTTTTGTAATGCTAATAAATGTGCTAAAGGGCTAAAATCTTGGAATACTGATTAATGAGATAGTCAAGAGGGAACCTGCGGTGAAGGACTGAATTGATATATAAATAAACACTAGGCTTTTGGTCTGCAGGTGATGAGCTAGCAGAAAACAATAGCAGTTTCTTAGAATTTTTCCTGGCAAGAGTTGAACTGGACATCTCTGAAGAGTGAATATAGCTCTTTAACAGTTTTTTTCTAACAGGATTTCTGATTTTTGTTGGATAATCCAGGGAGAGTGAATACAGCTCTCCTAAAAGTTGTCATAGATCTTTTAGAAATTTTCAAGAAGGAAATCCTAAGAATGACTTAAAAGGTGACACAACTTTTACAATTTTTTCTAGCAGTCACCTAGAGAGACCTACATAGAGAGCAAACAGTTCCTCTAGATTTTTTTCTGGCTTTCTGATTTTGATCACAAAACCCAAAATTACTTTTAGAAATTTTTAAGTTGTTTTAAATTTTCTATATTTTTTGTTTACATTCCAAATGACTTTCCCTTTCCCAGTTCCCCCCTCCCCAAAAGTCCCTTAAGCCCTCTTCCCTCCACCCATTTTCTGATGTACCCCCTCCTGCTTCTCTGTCCTGGTATTCACCAACAATGCTGGATCAAGCATTTTCAGCACCAGAGAGCTCTCCTTCCTCCTTCTTGGGAGTCATTTGATATGTGAATTGTGTCTTGGGTACTCAGAGCTTCTGAGCTAATATCCACTTATCAGTGACTGCATTCCATGTGTGTTCTTTTGTGATTGGGTTACCTCACTTAGGATGATATTTTCCAGTTCCAACCATTTGTCTAAATATTTCATGAATTCATTGTTTTTAATTGGTGAGTAGAATTCCATTGTGTAAATATACCACATTTTCTGTATCCATTCCTCCATTGAGGGATATCTGGGTTCTTACAAGGTTATGGCTATTATAAATAGGGCTTCGATGAACATAGTGGAGCATGTGTCCTTATTGCATGACAGGGAATCCTCTGGGTGTATGCCCAGCAGTGGTATTGCAGGGTCCTCCTGAAGTATGCCCAGTTTTCTGAGAAACCGCCAGACTGATTTCCAGAGTTGTTGTACCAACTTGCATTCCCACCAGCACTGGAGGAGTGTTCCTCTTTCTTCACACCCTCACCAACACCTGCTGTCTCCTGAGTTTTTAATCTTAGCCATTATGACTGGTATAAGGTGAAATCTCAGGTTTTTTATTTATTTATTTATTTTTTAATTTAGATTTCCCTAATGATTAGTGATGCAGAACATTTTTTAAGGTGCATCTCAACAATTCGAAGTTCTTCAGGTGAAAATTCTTTGTTTAGCTCTGTACCCCATTTTTTAATAGGGATATTTGACTCTCTGGAGCCTAACTTCTTGAGTTCTTTGAATATACTGAATATTAGCCCTCTGCCAGATTGGTGAAGATCTTTTCCCAATTTGTTGATTGCCATTTTGTCTGCTTGACAGTGTCCCTTGCCTTACAGAAACTTTGTAATTTAATGAGGTCCCATTTGTCAATTCTTGTTCTTAGAGCATAAGCTATTGGTATTCTGTTCAGGAACTTTTCCCCTGTGTCCATGTCCTCAAGGGTCTTCCCCAGTTTCTTTTCTGTTAGTTTCAGTGTGTCTGGCTTTATGTAGCAGTCCTTGATCCACTTGGAGTCGAGCTTAGTACAAGGAGATAAGAATGGATCAATTCACATTCTTCTGTATGCTTATCTCCAGTTGAGCCAGCACCATTTGTTGAAAAGACTATCTTTTTTCCACTGGATGGTTTCAGCTCCTTTGTCAAAGATCAAGTGACCATAAGTGTGTGGGTTCATTTCTGGGTCTTCAATCCTATTCCATTGAACTACCTACCTGTCACTGTACCAATACCATGAAGTTTTTAATACTATTGCTCTTGTAGCACTGCTTAAGGTCCTGGATACTGATTCCCCCAGTAGTTCCTTTACTGTTGAGAATAGTTTTAGGTATCCTGGGTTTTTTGTTATTCCAGATGAATTCCAGAGCAATTGAGGATTGCTCTTTCTAACTCTATAAAGAACTGAGTTGTGATTTTGGTGGGAATTACATTGAATCTGTAGATTGCTTTTGTCAAGACGGCCATTTTTACTATATTAATCCTGCCAATCCACAAGCCCAGAAGATTTTTCCATTTTTAGAGGTCTTCTTTGATTCCCTTATTTAGATACCTGACATTCTTCTCATACAGATCTTTCACTTCTTTGGTTAGAGTCACCCCAAGATACTTTATATTATTTGTGGCTATTGTGAAGGGTGTTATTTCCCTAATTTCTTTCTCAGCCTACTTGTCTTTTGGGTATAGGAAGGCCACTGATTTGCTTGAGTTGATTTTATAACAAGCCACTTTGCTGAAGTTGTTTATCAGCTGTAGGAGTTCTCTGGTGGAGTTTTTGGGGGTCACTGAAGTATACTACCATATCATCTGCAAATAGTGATAGTTTGACTTCTTCCTTTCCAATTTGTATCCCCTTGACCTCCTTATGTTGTCTAATTGCTCTAGTTAGTACAAGTACAATATTGAAAAGATATGGAGAGAGTGGGCAGCCTTGTCTAGTCCCTGATTTTAGTGGGATTGCTTCAAGTTTCTCTCCATTTAGTTTGATGTTGGCTACCAGTTTGCTGTATATTGCTTTTACTATGTTTAGGTATGAACCTTAAATTCCTGTTCTTTCCAAGACTTTTAGCATGAAAGGATACTGAATTTTGTCAAATGTTTCTTCAGCATCTAATGAATGACCATGTGGGTTTTTTCTTTGAGTTTATTTATGTAGTGAATTGCATTGATGGATTTCCACATATTGAACCATCCCTTCATCCCTGGGATGAAGCCTACTCGAACATGGTTAATGACCATTTTTTTTATTCGATATATTTTTTATTTACATTTCAAATGATTTCCCCTTTCCTAGCCCCCCCCACTCCCCGAAAGTCCCGTAAGCCCCCTTCTCTCCCCCTGTCCTCCCACCCACCCCTTCCCACTTCCCCGTTCTGCTTTTGCTGAATACTGCTTCACTGAGTCTTTCCAGAACAAGGGGCCACTCTTCCTTTCTTCTTCTACCTCATTTGATGTGTAGATTATGTTTTGGGTATTCCAGGTTTCTAGTTAATATCCACTTATTAGTGAGTGCATACTATGATTCACCTTTTGAGTCTGGATTACCTCACTTAGTATGATGTTCTCTAGCTCCATCCATTTGCCTAAGAATTTCATGAATTCATTGTTTCTAATGGCTGAATAGTACTCCATTGTGTAGATATACCACATTTTTTGCATCCACTCTTCTGTTGAGGGATACCTGGGTTCTTTCCAGCATCTGGCAATTATAAATAGGGCTGCTATGAACATAGTAGAGCATGTATCCTTATTACATGGTGGGGAATCCTCTGGGTATATGCCCAGGAGTGGTATAGCAGGATCTTCTAGAAGTGAGGTGCCCAGTTTTTGGAGGACCCGCCAGACTCATTTCCAGAGTGGTTGTACCAATTTGCAACCCCACCAGCAGTGGAGGAGTGCTCCTCTTCCTCCACACCCTCTCCAACACCTACTGTCTCCTGAATTTTTAATCTTAGCCATTCTGACTGGTGTAAGTTGAAATCTCAGGGTTGTTTTGATTTGCATTTCCCTAATGACTAATGAAGTTGAGCATTTTTTAAGATGCTTCTCCGCCATCCAAAGTTCTTCAGGTGAGAATTCTTTGTTTAACTCTGTACCCCATTTTTAATAGGGTTGTTTGTTTTTCTGGAGTCTAACTTCTTGAGTTCTTTATATATATTGAATATTAGCCCTCTATGTGATGTAGGATTGGTGAAGATCTTTTCCCAATTTGTTGGTGGCCGATTTGTCCTCTTGATGGTGTGCTTTGCCTTACAGAAAGTCTGTAATTTTATGAGGTCCCATTTGTCAATTCTTGCTCTTAGAGCATACGCTATTGGTGTTCTGTTCAGAAACTTTCTCCCTGTACCGATGTCCTCAAGGGTCTTCCCCAGTTTCTTTTCTATTAGCTTCAGAGTGTCTGGCTTTATGTGGAGGTCCTTGATCCATTTGGATTTGAGCTTAGTACAAGGAGACAAGGATGGATCAATTCGCATTCTTCTGCATGCTGACCTCCAGTTGAACCAGCACCATATGTTGAAAAGGCTATCTTTTTTCCATTGGATGTTTTCAGCCTCTTTGTCGAGGTTCAAGTGGCCATACGTGTGTGGGTTCATTTCTGGATCTTCAATCCTGTTACACTGATCCTCCTGCCTGTCACTCTACCAATACCATGCAGTTTTTAACACTATTGCTCTGTAGTATTGCTTGAGGTCAGGGATACTGATTCCTCCAGACTATCTTTTGTTGCTGAGAATAGTTTTAGCTATCCTGGGTTTTTTGTTATTCCAGATGAATTTGATAATTGCTCTTTCTAACTCTGTGAAGAATTGAGTTGGGATTTTGTTGGGTATTGCATTGAATCTGTAGATTACTTTTGGCAAAATGGCCATTTTAACTATATTGATTCTACCGATCCATGAGCATGGGAGGTTTTCCCATTTTTTGAGGTCTTCTTCCATTTCCTTCTTCAGAGTCTTAAAGTTCTTGTCATACAGATCTTTCACATGTTTGGTAAGAGTCACCCCAAGATACTTTATACTGTTTGTGGCTATTGTGAAGGGGGTCATTTCCCTAATTTCTTTCTCAGCCTGCTTATCCTTTGAGTATAGGAAGGCCACTGATTTGCTTGAGTTGATTTCATAACCTGCCACTTTGCTGAAGTTGTTTATCAGCTGTAGGAGTTCTCTAGTGGAGTTTTTTGGGTCACTTAGGTAGACTATCATGTCATCTGCAAATAATGATAGTTTGACTTCTTCCTTTCCAATTTGTATCTCTTTGACCTCCTTATGTTGTCTAATTGCCCGAGCTAGTACCTCAAGTACAATATTGAAAAAATAAGGAGAAAGGGGGCAGCCTTGTCTAGTCCTTGATTTGAGTGGGATTGTTTCAAGTTTCTCTCCATTTAGTTTGCTACTGGCTACCAGTTTGCTGTATATTGCTTTTACTATGTTTAGGTATGGGCCTTGAATTCCTGTTCTTTCCAAGACTTTAAGCATGAAAGGATGCTGAATTTTGTCAAATGCTTTTTCAGCATCCAATCAAATGACCATGTGGTTTTTTTCTTTGAGTTTGTTTATGTAGTGGATTGCATTGATGGATTTCCGTATATTGAACCAACCCTGCATTCCCGGGATAAAGCCTACTTGATCATGGTGGATGATCGTTTTGATGTGTTCTTGGTTTCGGTTGGCAAGAATTTTATTGAGTATTTTTGCATCGATGTTCATAAGGGAAATTGGTCTAAAGCTCTCTTTCTTTGTTGGATCTTTGTGTGGTTTTGGTATCAGCGTAATTGTGGCTTCGTAGAAGGAATTGGGTAGTGTTCCTTCTGTTTCTATCTTGTGGAATAGTTTGAAGAGTATTGGTGTTAACTCTTCTTTGAAGGTCTGATAGAATTCTGCACTGAAACCATCTGGTCCTGTGCTTTTTTTGGTTGGAAGACTTTCTATGACTCCTTCTATTTCTTTAGGCATTATGGGACTGTTTAGATGGTCTAGTTGGTCCTGATTTAATTTTGGTATTTGGTATCTGTCAAGGAAATTGTCCATTTCCTCCAGATTCTCCAGTTGTGTTGAGTACAGTCTCTTGTAGTAGGATCTGATGATTTTTTGGATTTCCTCAGTTTCCGTTGTTATATCTCTCTTTTCATTTCTAAGTTTGTTAATTTGGATACTTTCTCTGTGCCCTTTGGTCAGTCTGGCTAAGGGTTTATCTATATTGTTGATTTTCTCAAAGAACCAGCTCCTGGTTTTGTTGATTCTTTGTATGGTTCTCTTTGTTTCTACTTGATTGATTTCAGCCCTGAGTTTGATGATTTCTTGCCTTCTACTCCTCCTGGGTGAAATAGCTTCTTTTTGTTCCAGGGCTTTCAGGTGTGTCATTAAGCTGGTAATGTATGCTCTCTCCATTTTCTTTTTGGAGGCACTTAGGGCTATGAGTTTTCCTCTTAGCACTGCTTTCATTGTGTCCCATAGATTTGGGAATGTTGTGTCTTCATTTTCATTGTGTTCTAAAAAGTCTTTAATTTCTTTCTTTATTTCTTCCTTGACCAAGGTATCATTGAGTAGAATATTGTTCAATTTCCACGTGTATGTGGGTTTTCTGTTGTTTTTCTTGCTATTGAAGACCACTTTTACTCCATAGTGATCAGATAGGAGGCATGGGATTAGTTCTATCTTCTTATATTTGTTGAGGTCTGTCTTGTGACCAATTATATGGTCGATTTTGGAGAAGGTACCATGAAGTGCTGAGAAAAAAGTATATTCTTTTGCTTTAGGATAGAATGTTCTATATATATCTGTTAAATCTAATTGGTCTAAAGCTTCAATTAGTTTCATTATTTCCCTGTTTAGTTTCTGTTTTCCTGATCGGTCCATTGAGGAAAGTGCAGTGTTGAAGTCACCCACAATTATTGTGTTAGGTGCAATGTGTGCTTTGAGCTTTAATAAAGTTTCTTTTATGAAAGAGGGTGCCCTTGCATTTGGAGCATAGATGTTCAGGATTGAGAGTTCTTCTTGTTGTATTTTTCCTTTGACCAGCAAGAAGTGTCCCTCAGAGTCTCTTTTGATGACTTTGGGTTGAAAGTCAATTTTGTCTGATATTAAAATGGCTACTCCAGCTTGTTTCCTGAGACCATTTGCTTGTAAAATTGTCTTCCAGCCTTTTACTCTAAGGTAGTGTTTGTCTTTTACCCTTAGGTGTGTTTCCTGTAAGCAGCAAAATGTAGGGTCCTGTTTATGTATCCAGTCAGTTAGTCTATGTCTTTTTATTGGGGCATTGAATCCATTGATGTTAAGAGATATTAAGGAATAGTGATTGTTACTTCCTATCATTTTTGACGTTATTTTTTAAATTTGATTGATTAACTTCTTTTGGGTTTGGTGAAAGGTTACTATCTTGCTTTTTCCAGGGTGAAGTTTCCCTCCTTGTATTGGTGTTTTCCTTCTATTATCCATTGTAGGGCTGGGTTTGTGGATAGATATTGGGTAAACTTGGTTTTGTCATGGAATATCTTAGTTTCTCCATCTATGGTGATTGAGAGTTTTGCTGGATATAGTAGATTTGGCTGGCATTTGTGTTCTCTTAGAGTCTGCATGAGATCAGCCCAGGATCTTCTAGCCTTCATAGTCTCAGGTGAAAAGTCTGCTGTGATTTTGATAGGTCTTCATTTATATGTTACTTGGCCTTTTTCTCTTACTGCCTTTAATATTCTTTCTTTGTTTAGTACATTTGGTGTTTTGATTATTATGTGACGGGAAGTATTTCTGTTCTGGTGTAGTCTGTTTGGAGTTCTGTGGGCTTCTTTTATATTCATGGGCATCTCTCTCTTTAGGTTAGGGAAGTTTTCTTCCATAATTTTATTGAAGATATTTGCTGGCCCTTTAAGTTGTAAATCTTCACTCTCATCTATGCCTATAATCCTTAGGTTTGGTCTTCTCATTGTGTCCTGGATTTCCTGGATATTTTGGGTTACAAGCTTTTTGCTTTTTGCATTTTCTTTAACTGTTGAGTCCATGGTTTCTATGGTATCTTCAGCATCTGAGATTCTTTCTTCTATCTCTTGTATTCTGTTGTTGATATTTGCATCTATGTCCACTGATTTCTTCCCAAGGCTTTCTATCTCCAAAGTTGTCTTGAGTTTTGTTAGTTGTTTCTACTTCTGATTTTAGATCCTGGATGGTTTTGCTTAGCTCCTTCACTTCCTTGTTTGTGCTTTCCTGTAATTCTTTAAGAGATTTTTGTGTTTCCTCTTTCATGACCTCAGCCTGTTGACTAAAGTTCTCCTGTATTTCTTTAAGTGTTTTTTGTGTTTCCTCATTATTGGCTTTTGTATTCTCCTGGATTTCTTTCAATGATTTTTGTGTTTCCCTTGCAAGGGCTTCTAACTTTTGATGCATTTTCTCCTGAATTTCTTTAAGTATGTCCTTCATGTGTTCCTGTACCAGCATCATGACCAGTGATTTTAAATCCAAATCTTGTTTTACTGGTGTGATGGGGTATCCAGGACATGCTGGTAAAGGAGAATTGGGATCAGATGTTGCCATATTGCCTTGATTTCTGTTAGTGACGTTCCTGCGTTTGCCTTTTGCCATCTAGTTCTCACTGGTGTTAGTTGGTGTTGTCAATGCTGGACTCACCAGTGCAAGCTGCCCCTTCCCAGGTGGCCTCTGGTGCACAGCTTACCTCCTGCACTGCCTGGAGACAGGGTGCTGTTGCCCAGGCTGTTCAGACCCCGAAGCAGACACCTGAAGGCTCCTGCTCAGGCCTGCTGGATTCACCAGAGCACACCGACTTCTCCCTGCTGGCCACTTGGGAGCCCTTCTTGCCTCTTTCAGGACCTGGAGATTTGGTGTTGCCGCCCAGGCTGATCTGGATCCAGAAGTGGAGAGGTCTGAGGGCTACTGCCAGAGCCTCAAGACTGAAGCCTAAGCTCTATGCCACAGAGAAGGAGCTGTGCTGTGAGCTCCCAGACTGCCTCTGGGTGCACACCAGGTCTCCTGCACTTCCTGGAGACCTAGTGCTGTGGCCCAGGCTATTCAGATCCCAAAGCAGGCGCCTGAAGGCTCCTGATCGGGCCTGCTGGATTCACCGGAGCACACTGACTTCTCCCCGCTGGCCGCCCGGAAGTGAAGGATCATTTTAATGTGTTCTTGGATTTGATTGGCAAGAATTTTATTGAGTATTTTTGCATTGATATTCATAAGATATATTGGCCTGTAGTTATTCTTTGTTGGATCTTTGTGTGGTTTTGGTATCAGCATAATTGTGACTTTGTAGAACGAGTTGGGTAGTGTAACTTCTGTTTCTATTTTGTGGAATAATTTGGAGAGTATTGGTATTAGGTCTTCTTTGAAGGTCTGATAGAATTCTGCACTGAAACCTTCTGGTCCTGTGCTTTTTTTGGTTGGGAGACTTTCTATGACCCCTTCTATTTCTTTAGGGGTTATGGGACTGTTTAGATGATCTATTTGATCCTGATTTAATTTTGGTATTTGATATCTGTCTTGAAAATTGTCCATTTCCTCCAGATTTACCAGTTGTGTTGCATATAGACATTTTTAGTAGAATCTGATGATATTTTTAATTTACTCCATTTCTGTTGTTATATCTCCCTTTTCATTTCTAATTTTGTTAATTTGGATACTGTCTCTGTGTCCTTTGGTTAGTCTGGCTAATGGTTTATCTATCTTGTTGATTTTCTCAAAGAACCAGCTCCTGGTTTTGTTGATTCTTTGTATGGTTCTCTTTGTTTCCACTTGATTTATTTTCGCCCTTTGTTTGATGATTTCCTGCCTTCTACTCCTCCTGTGTGAATTAGCTTCTTTTTGTTCCAGCGCTTTCAAGTATGCTATTAAGCTGCTAGTGTATGCTCTCTCCAGTTTCTTTTTGGAGGCACTCAGGGCTATGAGTTTTCCTCTTAGCACTGCTTTCATTGTGACCCATAAATTTGGATATGTTGTGCTTTCATTTTTGTTTAATTCTAAAAAGTCTTTAATTTCTTTCTTTATTTCTTCCTTGACCAAGGTGTCATTGAGTAGAGTATGGTTCAGTTTCCATGTGTATGTGGGCTTTCTGTTGTTTTTGTTGCTATTGAGGACCACTCTTTTTCCATAGTGATCTGATAGGAGGCATGGGATTAGTTTGATTTTCTAATATTTGTTGAGGTCTGTCTTGTGACCAATTATATGGTCAGTTTTGGAGAAGGTACCATGAGGGGCTGAGAAAAAGGTGTATTCTTTTACTTTAGGATGAAATCTTCTATACATCTATATCTGTTAAATTGGTCCAATGCTTCAATTAGTTTCACTGTGTCCTTGTTTAGTTTCTGTTTTCTTGATCTGTCCATTGAGAGTGGAGTTTTGAAGTTGCCCACAATTATTGTGTTAGGTGCAATGTGTGCTTTGAGCTTTAGTAAAGTTTCTTTTAAGAATGAGGGTGCCCTTGAATTTGGAGCATAGATGTTCAGAATGGAGAGTTCTTCTTGGTGGATTTTTCCTTTGACCAATAAGAAGTGTCCTTCTGTGTCTCTTTTGATGATTTTAGGTTGAAAGTCAATTTTCTGATGTTAGAATGGCTATTCTGGCTTGTTTCTTAAAACCATTTGTTCGTAAAATTGTTTTCCATCCTTTTACTCTGAGGTAGAGTTTGTCTTTGACACTCAGGTGTGTTTCCAGTAAGCAGCAAAATGTAGGTTCCTGTTTACGTTTCCAGTCTGTTAGTCTATGTCTTTTTATTGGGGAATTGAATCCATTGATGTTATGATTTATTAAGGAATAGTGATTATTACTTCCTGTCACTTTGATATTATTTTTATATTTGAGTGGTTATCTTCTTTTGGGTTTGATGAAAGAAGATTACTATCTTGCTTTTTCCAGGGTAGGCCCAGGATAGGGCTCCTTGCTGGGTTTCAAATGCTCTGTTGATGCTGGTTCTCGAATACCCCCACTTCTACCAAATAACCTTCTTCTGTCCATTCTCAAGTGAGTATCAGGAAGTAGGATCTTCCCCATGTCCAATGTGGCACAGGTCTACCTCCTCCGATGGAAAGGGGCAGTGGCGATTAACCTGTACCTGCCAGTTCTCTAGAGATTATTAGGTAGTGGGATCTTTTTCTCTTTTGAAAACATCCCAAAACCTTGTAGTCTTAGTACAAAGCCTCATCCTTTCCAATGGTATCAAGACTCTGCCTGGGCCAATTTGCTGGTACCTCTTTGACCGAGCTACCTTTGGGATTTTTCAGAATCACTCTGCTGTGCCTACAGTGGCTTCCTCAACACAGACACAATCTTAAATTCATGACTATGCACTTTCTTATTCCATTTGCAGGATGTAGTTTCTCTCAGTTCTCTGGAAGCTCAGTCTTAAGGTATATGAGGTTTCTGTCAACATTATACTGCATGTTTATTTTCTTTTTTCTTTTCTAGAATACTTAATACTTTTGATTCTCCAAAATATTTTATCCGCAGATATCATTTATTTATTTTCTGATAATTCCCATAGGAATCTCATCTCATTATAGAAAAACAAATCCTATCTGCATTTCGATGCTCTACCCCTAACTAGCACACAGTAGCTTAAGAGTAAGCAGACACATTGGCATGCTGTTATTCTTTTTTGCCAGTTGTATTGCTATTTGAGAGTAGGCAGTACTTTTCTTCTCTGGACACTAAACAAAAGGATATTTAACTAAACATTTGGACTCTCATGTACTTATAAACTCTGCATTATAAAACTAGGGTTTAGTCATCTATTCTAAAATAAATATAATAACTGTATTCAAAACAGAATTATTGGATTTTTATTGTTAGTGTGATACATTAAAACACTTTCTAAAAAAGTAAAATTTTGGGAAATATGTATTAAGAAAAGTATTATATTTATTCCTTATGCAATTTCATAGTTGGTAAGAATTCTTTATATACAGTACTTTATTGTATCTAAAGTACTGTATTCTAAAGAATACAAAGAATAATACTATATAATCTAAGAGATTAATAAAATAAAAAAAATAGGAACTTGTGAAATGGTTCAGCTGGTAAAGACACTTTTCATCAAGCCAGATCAACTGAGTTCCAATCCTAAGACTTATATGGTATAGAAGAAGATGCCTGTCTTCGTTAGGGTTTTACTGCTGTGAACAGATACCATGACTAATGCGAGTTTTATATAAGACAACCTTTAATTGGAGTTGACTTACAGGCTCAGAGGTTCAGTCCATTATCATCAAGGCAGAAACATGGCAGCATTCAGGAAAATATGGTGCAGGAGGATCTGAGAGTTTTACATCCTCATCTGAAGGCTGCTAGTAGAAGACTGACTTCCAGGCAACCACTGTGAGGGGCTTAAGCCTACACCCAGAGTGACACACCTACTCCAACAAGGCCACACCTCCTAATAGGGTCATTCCCTGGGCCAATCATATACAAACCATCACAATGATATAATTCTGGAAGTTTTCCTCTGATCTTCACATATCTACTCTGGCATGTGTCCACAAACTCACATAGGCACAGAAATCCAATGCTTTAAAAATGTATTTACCTTTAAAAAATGAAAATTTTCTTAGGACAAGTGGAAGTACATACATTTTATTATATCTACCTACATAGAGATTATACACATACTCACACACACACACACACACACACATAAGTGTTAGGTTTATTTTTATATTTATAGTTCTATTGATAAATGTAACTAGATAAAGTTCACATCATTTCCAAAATTCTTGACAGGGTGTCTTGGCATCTTCAACAGAATCATAATATGGATGATTTTTTTGTCAACTTTTAAAACTAACATTTACATAAAAGCCTGTACACTGTAGAAACATGTAAAAATAGTGGTTTTTCCATTCTCTGTTTTGCCAAAATGATAGACTTTTACCAGGCCAAAAATACCTTATTTTTTAAAGATATTTTTTCTAAGTGATAATATTTTGTATATGTAATTTATTATCTATGGCTTATCTCTTCATTTTTAAATGTATTGTGTTTCAGTTTAAGGGCAACTCTAGTATGATTCTACAGCTAATTAAGCAGCAATTCATATACTTATGAACCTGGACCAGAGTGGAATTCTGTTCTAAAGTAAATATTTTATTATTTTCTGGTGTGTGTGTGTGTGTGTGTGTGTGTGTGTGTGTGTAATTACTTTGCCTGTAGGCATTCTTTGACCACTAATTGCATGTCTTGTATTCATGGAAGCTAGAAAATAGCATTGGATCCCCTGAGAACAAACTTATAGTTATGAGCCACCATGTGGATTCTGGGAATTATATCTGATCTGAGTCCTTGGGAAGATCAGCCAAGATCTTAAGTGCTGAGTTATCTCTCTAGCAACCTTACCCCTCTGAGTGGACCCTTTTTCATGTTTGTTCATATCTGAAGCTTAGATTGAGGGGTCTCATTAATATTTAACCAAGGCAATTCTTATAAGGACATTTAATTGGTGCTGGATTACAGGTTCAGAGATCCAGTCCAGTATAGTCAAGGCAGGAGCATGGCAGCATCCAGGCAGACATGGCACAGAAAGAGCTGAGAGGTCTAGATCTGCATCTGCTGGCCTCTAAGAGAAGAATGACTTCCAGGCAGCTAGGAAGTGGATCATAAAGCCCACAAGCATGTTGACACACCTACTAATAGTTCCATACCTCCTAATAGTGCCACTACCTGGGCCAATCATATACGAACCATCAAAAGATAAAGGATAAAATATAAATCTTCAAAATGCAAGTTATAAGATTTCCTAAAAAACCTGGTGAAGGCTTAAAAGAGCTAACAAAAGTTGGGTGGTCTATATCTCAAAACAATGACCAGGGGCTAATAGATGAGTCCTATAGACACATTTACCTAGGTAGTGATCAAAAAACCAAGTTGTCATAGCATCTGGGCCTTCACACTTCTTTTTCTTTTGCTTTTTTTAAATATTTTTATTTTCTATATTCTTTGTTTACATTCCAAATGATTTCCCTTTTCCCGGATCCCCCCTCCCCATGTGTCCCATAAACCTTCTTCTCTCCATCCCTTCTCTAATCACCTCCCTCCTTTTTCTCTGTCCTTATATTCCCTTCCCTAGTACACTTCTTTTTTACAATAGGAGAAACCTCTCCACCACTGCTTCCTCTTTTGCATGCAAGTTTCTAAAGAATATAATTTTCAGGCAGTGTCTCTACAGGGCTTCTGTGTCTCCTTTTTCCTTTTATTTTATTTTATTTTTTTATCTTGTGCATATCTGTCTCTTGTACTTTTAAATTTTTTGTTTCTATATTTTTGTTTTGTCTCTGGAAATGATTACATTTCTATGCGGGAGAAAATTTTTTGTGGTAATTAAAAACACCGATGGAAGGGCCTCAGACAACAGGAAATTGGCACTTAAATAACATATGAGTTAAAGGACAGTATCTAGGTAAGGATCACTGTGTACGTCTGTGATGGCTGTACATCACATAGCTTTGATAAGGTATAGTAAAAGACAACTAGCATAATGGTAAAGGGAGAAATAAATCTCGCCATATTTGGACTTCATACTCACACATCAGTCTTTCAATTATTCTTACTTTCATATATGGGGAAATAAACTGAAAATAAAATTGATGAAAATACTTGCAAAAAAAAAAAGCATGAGAGCAAGGGACAATATAGAATTAACCCCCACCCTGAGTTGTTAAAAATCATCTTATCCCTGAAGACGAGAAAACGAAATCTTCAGAGCAGTGATGGTGTTGGATGTATTGTGGGAAAAGAGATCACGCCCCCCCACCCCAATAGTTCATGTCATTTTGAAACTGTGTGCATGATTTATGTAAAAGATAAAGCTCGAGCTGGAAGGAAGGTGGGTTTAAATTTCATTGGGAATTTCTGCCAAGCAAAGCAGTAAGGAAATACCATAGCTCCTTGGAGTTCTGGAGGCATTTCATCTGCATACGTCGAATCCAGCCGATACTCCTCTCTCCCAGAAGACAGTAATTGCGAGCGTCTGCAGATAGATGCCCTTACTGTTTGAAATAGCAAGAAGGTGATT
This sequence comes from Apodemus sylvaticus, assembly GCF_947179515.1. NCBI lineage: Eukaryota > Metazoa > Chordata > Mammalia > Rodentia > Muridae > Apodemus > Apodemus sylvaticus. The sequence continues at coordinate 12,232,130 of NC_067486.1, read as the reverse complement.
TCTCTTTAAATTCCTAATGGAACTGTTTAAACCAGCAAATAGGATACTTGTGAATCTTTATTATTTTTGTTATCATATTGGCTTTATCTTTTGTTAGATATTATAAGCCAGTTGCTTATAGTGTTTTAACTCTGGCTTCTCTTTATTTTGGACTTTCTCCACCCAGTTGCCCCACAGCCTGTCTGGAACAAGTACTTAAACACAGTTAGTTTACTTTGGCTCGTGAATAGGAAGAAAAAGAGAAAGGAGCGGAGCCAGGCATTATTGAGTTGATCGGATGCCACTGTGAGACCCTGGGTTTCAGTCCTGCTGGGCACTTAGTTTGGACGCCTCTTAAGAATGTGACTGGGGACACTCTTCCATTGCTGGTGGGATTGCAAGCTGGTAAAACAACTCTGGAAATCAGTTCCCAGAAAATTGGACATAGTACTACCTGACAAACCAGCCATGAGCATATACCCAGAAGATGCTCCAACGTGTAGTAAGGACACATGCTCTACTGTGTTCATAGCAGCCTTATTTATAATAGCCAGAATCTGGAAACCATCTAGATGTCACTCAACAGAGGAATGGATACGGTATGTATGTTTCATATAAAATACCAACAGAAGTGAAAAATGATTAATTTTTCAAAAAAGTAAAACCAACCAACCAACCAAACAAACAAACAAACAGACAAAGTGCTGAATAAAGGAAAGGTACTTTAATTCCGGGGCTCCACCAAAGGTGGAAAAAGGCAAAAAAGAGACAGTTTTGTGTCACTATGTAATGAAATATTATAACATTTTCCTTTATGCAGAAGTGGTGGTGGAATGGGCTTGGGAGAAAGTTGATATATATAGATGAGTGTGAAGGTGTGAATATTCTTGGCCTAGGGAGTGGCACTATTAGGAGGTGTGGCCTTGTTGGAGTAGGTATGGACTTCTTGGAGGAAGTGTTTTCTTGTGGGCATGGCTGGAAGCCAGTCTTCTCCTGGCTGCTTTCTGATCAGGGTGCAAAACTCTGTTCCTCTAGCTCCAGGTCTGTCTGTATCATGACATGCTTCCAATCATGATGATGATTGTAGTGGCTATTCCTGGTTGTCAACTTGACTATATTTGGAATGAACTACAATCTAGAATTGGAAGACTCACCTATGATCCTAATCTGGAGTCTCAGAGATATAAGTTTCTGACCTGGATCTTGGCATGGAGACCTTGAAGCATAGTGGCTATGAATTCCAGATTAAGACAATGAGATCTCTGAGTTCAAGATCATCTGGGATTAAAGGCATGGAGCTACGTGCCTTTAATCTGGGACACACCCTCTGGTGGAGAACTACAGACTTTAATCTGGGACACACCCACTGCTGGAGATCTATATAAGGACATTGGAAGAAGGAAGATTTACTCACTCTTCCTTGCCTACTTGCCTCGTGGTACTGAGCAACTGCTAGATCCTTGGACCTCCATCCACAGCTGCTGTTGCCCATTGTTGGGGAGTTGGACTATAGACTGTAAGTCATAGACAAATTCCCTAACTATATAGAGACTGCCCATACGTTCTGTGACTCTAGAGAACCCAGACTAATACAATGGTGAACCTCTGTAACTGCAAGCCAGCCCCAATTAAATGTTTGACTTTAAAAGAGTTGGTTGGTCATGGTGTCTGTTCACAGAAGTAAAACCCTAAGACAATGGAAGTTTATCTTTCTTTCTTTAAAATTTTGTATTAATTAATTATTTTTATACAGTCCATATTGTATTCCCCACCCTGCCAACCCCTATCTACCCTCCAACTGTTCCACATCCCATACCTCCTCCCCTCCCCCGTCTCCACATGGATGTCCCTACCCTTTCCCCACCTGACCTCTAAACTCCCTGGGGCCTCCAGTCTCTTGAGAGTTAGGTGCATTATAGCTGAATGAACATAGACCCAGCAGTCCTCTATTCTTGTGTAAACTCAACACATGATCATTGGTTGGCTAAATGCAGTCCACTTTAGGAAAGTTCTCCAGCATTCTATATTCTTTAGGAGCAATGATAACACTAACTGGAAGCGTGACATAATCTATTTTTAGTACATTAGAAACTGTTTTCATTAACTGCTCCCCAACCTTGGAGGCATTGCCTATCTGCTTCATGATAAAAATCTCCATATCAAGCAACTTTTTCTACTCTGTTTTGCAAAATAAAGTAGTGGGCATAAAGCATTCTGTGCATTCTTGGAGTGATGCATTTAAGAGTGGTTACCTGGAGTGCTTCGTCTGGCATCTGTAATAAAACAAACAAACAATAAAAACACACAATTAGATCTCATTTTTTTCCTTCAGTCATTGCTTTTGGCATATTGAAGTCAACGGAATTTGTATTTCCTTTACTTTCATTTAATATTTTCTTTCTTATCCTATAGCCTAGTCATTACTTAGTTAAAAAAGAACTTGCTAAGGACATAACTGTTTGCATGGAAAAATTATACTTTTAAAAATGTTTGAGAGTTGTAGAAACAGACAGATTGGAAACTTAGCCTTGTTGCCGTCAGTCACATGTGAGTTGGTAAATATCAAAACAAAGACGGAAAAACTAGACAGACTTCCAGAGCTCAATTGTTTTTCAAGAATATGTGGCCAAATTTAGGAGAGTTGATTGAGGTCAAACTCCTCATGAATGGAAGGACACAATATTGGACAAAACACAATGAGCATTCTATCTTCAATCTATGCAATGCCAGAACTCACTTTTCTCAAGGACAGTTCTAAAGGAAATCATCCCAGTGATAGGACTATTCATGCTAATCATTCTGGCTACCTACAAAGAGGTAAGCTCATTTACTGAAAACATGTTTTTGGTGTTTTTATAAAACAACTGAATAAAAGTTCAGTATCATGTCTCATTGCTGCTTAAATTCAAGTCTAGTGCTGCAGCTACAAGTTAGCCCAGATTCAAATAGAATCATGAGTAAGTTTAATGTTTTTATTACATTTTATTAAAATAAGTTGCTCCTAAGATATACTACTGAATGTGTGGGAGGAAAGCATGAAGATAAACTACTATATCTATACTGCAAGACAGTTCAGGTATTTGTGCTTCTAAGCCAAGAAGTTTTTATCCACAAATCATTGTGGTTTAAATTGATTGTTTCACTTAATGAAAATATCTGCCCTGTTAAGCTTCAGAATACAACTATGAGGGTCTCAGGAATGCAAGAACACCCAGGGTTACTTCATCTTCAGTTTAACTGCATGCAGACCTGCTGCCCTGAACGTTGGAATATTATTTAGTGACCCACACTTTCTAACATTGTGTAACACGTTTCTTTTATTGAAAGAAAAGAATGCTAAACCAACTTAAGCTACATAAAAATGTAAGTGTTTTTACTTTTGGAAGCAAATGACAAAATTTTACTATAAACATTATTTTTATTTACATTTTCACAAATATGTAATAAAATGCCTACACATTCGTCATTGGGACTCTTCATCCAGATGTGTTATGAACTATTCTGTGTGAAAGAGTTCGGTACACAACACAAATTAAAATCTCCTTGAAATGACTCTACTCTCAAATAATTTTGTTTTCAAAGGCCACGTCTCTTGGGTGATGACTAATTTTCTCCTGATGATTAGCAATCAGAATTATGTGGAACAGCATCTTGCAAAGGCTTTCTCCCTGGAATGAAAGAATATATTTTGAAATTGGGAACCCGAGATGTTCACATCTTCCTAAATATTTTTTTTTCAGTAAAGTGAAATATGCATACAAGATTATACATCATTTTCTATGTGAAAATTAATATCTGCAAGTATTTGTTTAATGGTGGTTTTAATGCTAAAAGTAATTAAAATTTTAAAAAAAATTTTCTGAAGAACTTGGTCTATATCGAAAGCAGAACAGTTCTTTATTTTCAACTGAGCATTTGGATTTTTTGACTAAAGCATTGGAAACTAGTGTCATTATTTTTTTTTTATTTCCCTGTTGACTCTGTCTTCATCCTGCTCTGTTTGTGGGGTAAAGTGATATCCTGGGCTGTGCCCACGACATTAGCGTTCTTATCACGTTCTGCACATTTGTGGCGGCTCAGACCTTCAGCCAGTTCCCATGCAGGCAGATGCCGGTTACTCCGTTTATTTTGAAAACTTGAATTCATCTGTGGTTAATAAAGAGATTCGAGAAGAAACCTAGTGGATTTGGAAATATCAACAGACTGAACATAACCCTCCCTCCCCTCCATGCTCCAGGCTCTATGTGATGTGAGATTGGTTATAAACTATGCGCTGCAAGCTTTGTGATCCATTAGAAATTTAATACTGGCATGGTCACTTAGCGCTTTTGGAGTGTAGTTCCAAAGCTTACAACATATACGAATAAAGCCATTTATCATTTTGTATTGTGGTATAAAATAATAATAACATGAGATATGTCTCTAATATATTTATGTCTTCTATATTAGTAATGACAGTTGATTACTAGAGTTTTTCATTTTCTATATTTGAAACTTTATACTCAGTGAGTAGCAACTCCTTATTTATCACAGTTTAACGTCTCTTGTACATCTGAATTTCATTTTTGACAATTTCAAATACATTTTAAAAGAAACATTTTAATCCAATAATATTTATTTAGTGAATATCATTGTATATGATACTGTTTGAGACAAATTAAGAACATAACCTTTCAGATTTCTTAAATCCCCAACAGCTGATTCTTATTTAGGCAAAGATAGAGTAATTTGAAAACACAGGCAGAATGCAGTGACAACAGCCAGCAATTGTGCAGTAGACCAGTGGACAGCACAAAATGCATACATTCAGAAACTCATATGTCTACATGTTCTGTTTCAAGAATACTGGTTGCTTATAAAGCAATGGGCAAAATTTATCGTTTTATTTTATTTCCTTCCTATAATACAAGATGCATATTATTGAGAAGTTCAGAAAACAAATTACATCAGATTTTCTGTTAAAACTAAAAGTTCTATTAAAGTTAATTTTGCCTATGTAAGTAAATTACCATGATCAGTTTATGATTAAAGCAATCAGAAAACCTTCAGACGCATGTGACCTTTTAAGACATAATTGCTTTAGAGGAAAGTCCTCTCTCTCCTTAGGAGAGTATACACACACACACACACTCACACACACACACACACACACACACACACACATACACACACACACATACACACATAAACACATACATGTACACATACCAGTCATGGACACACTTAATGTACAACTGAGTATTTATTTGTATTTTCTTAACCTCAAATAACTAACTTCAATTTTCTTGCTACAGGAAACAGATTGAAATGAGATGCAGACTAGTATCATAATAAAAAAATCATACACCCAAGTGTCTAATAGTTTTGAATGTAGTTGTGACTTGGACATTTCCTAGTGACTCGCCTTACTAGATATTCATTTAAGTTTTTTTATTCGATATATTCTTTATTTACATTTCAAATGATTTCCCCTTCCTGGATCCCCCCTCCCCGAAAGTCCCATAAGCCCTCTTCCCTCCCCCTGTTATCTTAATTTTCCTCATAAGCTTTCTGTAGATACTCATGTCTTAATATTATGATGATAGATTCAGGGAGATCCAGTACTCAAAGCAGTTTCCGAACTCCAGTCAGCACTCACTCAATATCGCTTTTTATGTGAAATTAATTGATACTATCATTAGGATGAGAAATATTTAGAGAAGAAGAAAATGAATTCCTTTTCAGAGTTGATTATGCTAGATAGCTCTATCAGCATGACAATATGTAGATTATTTATTTTTAAGTTTTATAAATTCAGTGTTTGTTAAATGCCTTCCAGAAAACACAACATCTTTTTACAACTAAATAGCTAGGTAGTCTAAAGTAAAAACATTTTGTTAAGTGAAAAGAACTTAAAGCAATAATTAGCACTTAATTTTTTGATATAAGGAACACAAGTAGTTGGAAAAGTAATAATACAGGATTTAGGTTGAAGCCTATTTTGGAGTTTGAAACTTTTTAAAAATGCACTCCATAAAATAAATAAATAAAATAAAATGCACTCCATGATAATATCTGCATGATGCATTGAATTCTGTTCAGCATGGCAAATGTCAGGCAAAGATGTGAGTTCATGATCGGGTCTGATGTTAAGTTACACTAAGAAGCTCTTGAATAACTGGTCCTAAGTAATGGAGACCAAGGGAGAATCTTAGTGTTGACTTCATATGGGAAAAGTAACAAATATAGGCTCAAAAACTATAGCAGTCCATCTGTCTGTTTCACAGAGGGGTATAGAAACAAAGGCTTTTATGTAGAGCTCATCTAATCCTGGGGTTTGGTGGAATATGGGGCTTGGTTAAAGATACAGAGACCAGGATTTCTGGATGATGTTATACATTAATAGCTCATTGGAACACTGATGAACCTTCAGAGAAAATATGTTGGGGAAATAGAAAGATTTATAGCACCATTACTTATGTTAGCAAATTCTTGACACACAGACTTTCTTGTAGTAAAACATCTTCCCTGATACCTCAACTCATCCAACATAGAGAAGCTAGCCTTTAATGGTCACTTGATTAATCTACCAAGATTCAAGTCCCACAGACACAGCTATTTCGTACCTAACTGAATCACTTCTGTGGCATTTTATTAAGAACAATGTAATTAATAACATTTTGAAAATAAATCCGTAAGGTCTCAAAGCAATCAAATTTATATAATAACTTTCTCTTCTTAGCAGAAACTCACTTGAACTTTCTTATTATTTGCCATTCCATCAATTGCATCTTCTTTTAGTGACTACAAAATTACAAAGTATAGAAATTCTTATTGGGATGTTCTTTGAGGGCATTTTAGAGTCTAAAGTGGAGAAAGCACAGTCATATCTCATAGGAGGTAACAATGACCCAAGTCAGTCTGTCCTTTTCCACCTCTGTACATAAAAGTCCCTCGGTGCTGCATCCATGTCATCATGTGAAGCAGACATTTATTTCACTTGCAAAGAGGACCTTGAATAGCTAGACTAAAGGAATCATTATTTTCAGAATATGTGTGAGCTCCAGACTTAGCATTGTTCACAGTTACAGTCTTCTAAGCTCTATGTCTCAGATAAGTGACTTACTTTAAAGTAGATTTGTAATCCCAGCAAATAGGGTTGGACTATGGGGAAGGTAGAGACAGGCAGAGATATCTGTGATTTCCAGGCCAGCCTGATTTTGTAAAGTGAGTTCTAGGAAAGCCAGCATTGTTACACAAAGAAATCCTGTCTATAAAAACTATAAACAAACAAACAAATAAGACACTGCATTGAGTAGAAAGTTGACAGCAGTTACACTATGAAGCATTGCTTCTTGCCATGGAATAACCCTGTGGTACACAGAAGACCAAACCTTAATTTGAGACTCTCTCAAAAATGTGTTTGTGTTCCTACTTTGGTCATAACATTATTTTATAATTTAGTTAATTTATTTTTTATGTTTATATTTGTGTGGACTTTGATGTCCATATACTTTTCAAGGCTAGAGATTAATAATATGATGTTTTATTCTATTGCTTTTCAATCAATTTGACATAGGGTCTTACGCTGAACCAGGAGTTCATCAGTTTGCTGACCAACAAGCCCCAAAGATCCTCCCATATCTAAGGCTCTATGACTGGGCATACAAACACGTACCACCATGACCAGCTTTTACGTGGGTCCTGGGAAGTGAACTCAGGTCCTCACGCTTGTCTGTAAACAGTATACCAACCAACTTATTTCCACAGTTCTCACCATACTAATGTTAATATATTATGTTCAAAGAATTGGGTCTTGTTCTTCTGGCACACCAGAATGTTTTTAACATAGTTGATTCTCAAAATGTGATGTTGACTTAATTTTCCATAGTGAGTCACTGAATCCATTAGAACACTTAGTGCTCTGGTTAGATGGAAAAGAACTTCATGTGGTTTAAAGGGTCAGTTACATGTAGGTGCAAAAGATGGATACATTTACAAAGTGACACTTGATGTCAAGTAGCACAAACATGGGCTTTTGTTTAATCACCAAAATGACTTTTCTTGGAAGACAAAATTGACTAAGATTGGAAGGGGTTTTTTTTTGGAGGGGGGGTTAGTTTTTTAATTACTTCACTGCTTTCAGTGCTGAAAATCATGCCCAGAGCCTCACATTTGAAAGGAATTAACTTGCCTTCAAGCTCACTCATCACTCTTATTGACTGGTAGGTTTAAAATAGAATAACCAATATTTTCAAAGATGGCTTCACAATTTGAAGTGTTGGAAAATTTGATAAAGTCCCCCAGGCACAAAGACATGCAGGCAAAACACCCATACATATAAAATAAAAATGTATTGCTATTATTATTTCATTGAAACTTTATTTGGCATAGAGTTTCAGAGAAAGAGTCCATAATGGTGAGAGGATTGGAAGTAGACAGCTGGATAAGAAGTTGAAAGGTCGCATCTTCAACCTTAAGAACAAAGCGGACAGAATGACGTGGATGGAAGACAAGGTAACTAACTCTCTAATCCCGCCTCCAGTGTCATGGTTCCTCCAGTAATGTTCCACCTCCTTCAGGATCCACAACCCCAAAAAACAATGCCATCAACTAGGGGGCCATATGTCAAATACCTGAGCATATATGGGGGACGTTAATGATTCAGAACACCACAATGATGTATGAAAATACATCACAGGTGGACAAAAAATAAAATAAAATAAATTTGTAATTAACATTTTTTATAATATGACACACAAATAAAAGGACATTATAAGTTGATCTTGCTAATCATCAAGATATAACAAAGAGAAGCACGTATCCACTAACAGAACACCAAAAAGTATGAAGCTTTATAGGAAGAAACAGTTTTACAATCACAGTTAAACAATTTCAAAAGCTTCTTTTCTTTTTTGGTTTTGTATTAGTGTATCATGAGACAACATAAAGTTGTATGAGTAGGGAGATAGAGAGGATCTATCTCTGGACAGAAAAGGATAAAATTGTGACAGAATGTGATAAAATACATTCTATGTAAAGTTTAAAAATATTTATATTATGTTAAAAATTTTAATTTACATATATTTTGATCACATTCTACCTCCCTCCACCCAAGTTTTTCTAGACCCTTCTCTACCCATCCAACTTTATATTTTCTAAAAAAAAATCAATACCAAGAAATTGAAACTAAAATACCACCCAATAAGAACAACCCAAAGTATACTATAACCAAATAAAAGCATGTACACACTTTACACACACACACACACACACACAAATGCCATCCCCCAGAGAGAGAGAGAGAGAGAGAGAGAGAGAGAGAGAGAGAGAGAGAGAGAGAGAGACTGACTTTGTGACCAGTTGTATGTTGGTTAATTATGTTAGTCAATTATTTCTGGACAGTAGATCTTCCCTGGGGTGGTTGATATATCTGATGTAAACATTATTTTAAAAAAGATAAAGAATGGAAGCTGATGATAAATACAAGGTTCAGAAAATGTAGGAGGGCCTTGTTCACTGTGTTCACTGAGTTCTTGACTCCAACAGTGATAGTGACAATGTGATTAGGAACATCATAGATTTTCTTTACCACAGATTCTATTATTTGTTTGTTTTCTTTAAATTCATCAGAAATTGAGTATTTTTTTTACATTATTATAGCAGATTACCGAAGACTATATTAGATAGAATGAAAAGATTCTAGGGTCTGGAAGATCCAAGAACATTAACACTGGCCCTGGAGAAGGAACTGACTGCATCACAATGTCATGTATAAACAGAAAAGAGAGCAGCTGGATGAATGGGGCCTCTATGGGAAGAAGGTGGTAAGGAATGATGTGGGTCCTAGAGTTCTCTTTAGAATGACTGAATAACCCGAGAATAAACCAAGCCTAGAGCACGATGGTTGCTCATAGCTACAAGACTGTATGGACCTACTCACAGGGAAGGAACTCCCCAAACATACTTGCCTTATTCTAGGCCCCACTTCTTGAAGATTCTATGACCTCAACAATGGCATGCTAGAGCCCAAGCTTCCAGTGTATGAAGCATCCAGGAATCTAGGTGTAAATATATTTGTGCTTTCTGTGACTTGCAAAGTCTTGTTTTCTTGAGTGTGTCCACAATTCAACTAACATGAAGACAATTTGATGCACTGCATGTGGTATGTTTTTCTTGGGCTCCAAGTTCAGTTTCTGAGCAACAAATGGTGCTATACACAAAATAAGGGATAAGTCATTTTAAATGTGAGTTTAGGAATAAACAATAGATGAATCTATTAGATCTTCTTATATACTTTCTCTGCCAATGAACTACATGTTTTATAACCCACTTCCCAGTGGTTTATCTAGTGTAATTTATTGTAGTGTTTGTTTTAATGTTTAGTGTGTGAGGGTTTTGTTTGCATGTGTGTGCTCTAAAAGAGCCAGGAGACGACTTCTGCTACAATCGAGCTAGGGTTATACCTCATGGTGATCCATGAGCAAGATGCTAGAGATTGAGGATTGAATGTGGATCCTTTGAAGATCATCTTGTATTCTTAGCCACTAACTTGGCACAGGTCCCTATTCTAGCTTTATAACATAACAATTAGTTGAAGCATCAGCATTTCCTTATGGGAGAAAATATCTTGATTTAATAGGTGTTACTGCTAATAAGGATTCTCCTTAGACTCTGGTCAAATTTTATTTCCATAATTTAATACCATTATTTTTAGTTTTGTTTAAAATTATTTGAACACAATAGTTTTCCTTTGAGTGGTCACACAATCAATTCATGTTATCACTAGGTTCTGCTTTTCTCTTTTAGCTTCCAGACTGTTTTTATCACATACATTTGGCTTGTATCTTTATTTTTTTTTTATGTATTCATATCTACAACCTTATACATTTTGGAACAATTTCAATCCTTTTTTGCCAGAGCTTTTCACATTTCCATCCTCTTTTAACATTTATCCCTAGGGATGCTCCCACCACATCCCTGATGAGGGAATTAGGGATTCCCTTTAAAGCCATGCATAATGACATCCTGTGCAATAGAGTTCTAACTGATTTATAGGTTTCCAAAGGCCTCCTCACAGCTATGCTCTCTGTCAATATCATGAGGTACCTTGCACTCATTACTCAGTTTCCCAGGTAGGCTAAGATAAAAATATGCAATCCTCCTGTAGAACTTCAGATGGGTCTTCAGTGTTGAGCAAGGGGAAAGAGAGCATTACAATGTTTTCTTTTTAGATATTATAGAATCTTAGTATTTATAATTTATAAGTCTTAAAGCTCGTTCCGAAAAAAACCCCACAATTTCATGAAAAGAGCATCATTGGCAGAACCGCCCGGCTCTCTTCTGGAGTCTTTAGTTAAAGATGTAGAAATACTAGTATGTCAACATCCCCATTCCCATCACTACTCTAAACTTCCCATCTAAATAATAAGGGCCTAAAGGGGGTTATGTCCATGCTCTAACCTCCCTAGTCTGTGAATGTTAATTCATTTAGAAAAGGAGGCATTGATGGTATAAATAAGTTGAACATTTAGAATGAGGAGACGATTATGGGTTATTTAAGTGAACATTGGTTATTGTAGGAAGCATGCAGAAGAGACACTGGCCACACATAGGTGATCTGTAAACCAAGCAGAGCCTGTGGTCCTCTTTACGCCGTAATCTGTCAGCAGTACCTGATGCAGAAAGAAGCAAGACTAGAGAAATCAGATCTCCACCAAGGTTTTCACTGTTCAACTTTCCCTCTCTAGAACTGGGGACAAATCTATCTATGCTGTTTTCTGATGCTCAATCTGTGGTAAACATCTGCTACACTTCAGGAAACTAATAAATCACTGAACTTTGCCATTTCTTTGAATTATTTAATCTCATAGATGGTGCTAGTTTATTCATGGAATAACAAATTAATTTAAATCTTAACTTATTTTGCCAGAATTTTGTGAGATAAATGTTGGGGCTTTTGCCATTCTTTGTGTAAATGAAACTGTCCTTTAGGCATAAGACAGAAGCTCTGGCTATTTAAATGGGAAACTAGAAATGAGTAGGAGATCACAGAAAGTGATGTCCCAGGAAAATATCTAGAAAAGAGAAGATGGCTGAACCTTAGCTGCTCTTCAAAGGGGAAATGGGGAGGAGCTCTGTGGGCTTTCAAGAATTAATCTCTTTGGACATTTTATCCCAAAAATTTGAGTTGCAATTCAAGGTATGTATTTTTATGGCAAAAATTATTGTATCACATTTTGTCCTGTTTGTGTGTTTGTTGTGTCTTTTGGAGGTCCTCTTCTTTTCTGAAGAGAACCAGAGGGCGAGTGGATCTGGGGGAGAGGCGAGGTGAGTGGGGGCTGGGGATTGTTTAGATCATTTATCTGATCCTGATTTAACATTGGTACCTGGTATCTGTCTAAAAATTGTCCATTTCATCTAGATTTTTCACTTTTGATGAATATAGGTTTTTGTAGTAGGATCTGATGATTTTTTTGGATTTCCTCAGTATCTGTTGTCATGTCTCCCTTTTCATTTCTTCGTTTTGCTGATTTGGATACTGTCTCTGTGCCCTCTGGTTAGTTTGGCTAAGGGTTTATCTATCTTGTCAGTTTTTTCAAGGAACCAACTCCTGGTTTGGTTGATTCTTTATATAGTTCTTTTTGTTTATACTTGGTTAATTTCAGTTTGATGATTTCTTGCCATCTATTCCTCTTGGGTGTATTTGCTTCTTTTTGTTCTAGAGCCTTCAACTGTGCTGTTAAGCTATTGGTGTATGCTCTTTCCAGTTTCTTTTTGGAGGCGCTCAGAGCTATGAGTTTTCCTCTTAGCACTGCTTTCATTGTGTCCCATAAATTTGGGTATGTTGTCTTTGCTTTCAGTAAAAAGTCTTTAATTTCATTCTTTGTTTCTTCCTTGACCAAGTTATCGTTGAGTAGAATATTGTTCAGTTTCCATGTGTATGCAGGCTTTCTGTTGTTTTTGTTGTTATTGAAGACCAGCCTTAGTCCATCATGTTCTGATAGGGTGCATGGAATTTTTTCAGTCTTCTTGTATCTACTGAGGTCTGTTTTGTGACTGAGTATATGGTCAATTTTGGAAAAGGTGCCATGAGGTTTTCTTACTGTCTTTGTCTTTTATTTAAAAATGATATGAAAACTCTCTAGATAAAAATCTAATATAATGGTTGCTTATGAATAAATAGTTTTATCTGCTCATTTTAAAAATTATTACTCAATGATTTTGTTTTTATAAATATCTACATTTATTATCTAGCAGCATGTACTTTTGGACTCGTGGATACTATGTGCATTTCCTTGATGATGGCTACGGTTTCTTTTTAAGTATATATTTTTGAAATTATAATTACAAATTCTCTTTTCTTCTAACTCCTCCCTTGTACCCCTTTACTTTCTGTCAAATTCATTGCCTCTTTTTTTTTTAATTTGTGTATAGAGGTCAGTTAAGAGCTAAGAAACTGTAGATCAGGATGAATTCAAGCAAATAATACTGAGAAGCCAATAAAAGATTATTATAACTCATAAATATTACTGAATGCATTGCAAGCTTACCTCTTTGAAGCTATCATACATGTCATACAACATACTAGGAAAATAGTTATCCCTATAGAAAGGGTTAATATTGCCTAGATATCCAGAGGTAAGGCTAAAACAGAAGACTATATACCAACAACAATTCAAAGCAATGTCCATCTGACATATTGCTGCCTTTGTGGGTAAAAACTAGACAACTTCTTTAACTTTTCAGCCATTTTGTTGAGAACTTAGTATCATTTGCTGAGGATGATTGCTGCATTCATATAGTCATGTCCTGAAGGAACTGTTTCTAGACTTGTCAGGGTTGATTGACATAATAATAGTCCATACTGCCATGAGATTCCTTATTCACAACTTTTTTGGGAAGGGTGGCACTGTCCCTTTTCTGTAGGACATAAAGCTTTGAATAGGTCTTCTATAAGAATCATTTATAAAGGAAAGATATTTACAAAGTCCATGGAGTGTATGGAAGCTGTGGGAAAGTAATTAGATGATTCATGTGACAGATATTGGCCAAGACTTAATCTGATCCCATTTCCTGTGAGGCAAGTGTCCACACTCCTTGAGAGAGGAATAGAGTTCTAGAGTCTTCTATAAATAAAAAGATGCAGTAAACAGTAGCTTTTTGAAGTTAACTTTGAGCCAATCATGTTTTTATAGTTTAAGAATTAGTTTACCAGGCATTGAAGTAAATCAGTTCAGTGGAGGGTGAAAATCCATCAAAGTATGGGTAAGTCCCCTCCCTACTGCAAAGCATCCTGAAATGATTCTGTCCTAACTACTCTATCAACACATACTTGACTATGTGCACATGAATGCAAACACATGTATGCCTGCATGAACATGCGGATTGTTTATGGTGGAAAAAGTCGATCATTCCGAAGACATACAGAATATCCTGACCACTATTGCATATCCAGCAGAGAGTTGATACATTTTAGATAATCCCCAGGTCCATTGATTCAACGGTCAGATATGAGATGCATGCAGCCTGCCCTGGAGAAAAACAATAGAAAATGACCTGAGTAAACTGATAATAATAGTACATGATATTATCAATTAATATTCTGTTAGTACCACTAGAAAGGGAGGCATGACATTTTCCTTCATGAATGGAAATTGGTATCAAGTTTTCACAATGAGAAGTTAGGAGCTGTTTACTTGCCACGCTTGGATAACTAAACTCAATTCAAATTATGCTTCACAAGAGAACAATCATAAAGTAGTTCATTGGCCCAACTCTGCTATCACCCACAGTAGCTTGATTGGAAAATGCACAAGGTTCAAGCTAGACAAACTCCAGTGTGGACAAGGAAAAGTAGATACAAAGTCCACCATTAACCATGAAGGTATGTGTCTGATAGACAGTGGAAGAACGAAAAGATTTTTTTCCATCGGAACAATATTGGTTATATCAACAAAGTCCAGGGGCGATTTATGTCTTTGGGAGTAGGTGACCAATACAAAATGCTTTCCAATGTGTGTGCGTGTATCTATGTGTGTCTTTGTTTGTGTCATGTCTTGAAAGAAACATGAAACAATCATGAAGTTGCGTGTATGGGTAGGGGAATCAGGGAAGAATTGGGAAAAGAATTTGATCAAAATATATTGTTTACAGTTTTAAACCAAATAATATTAAAGTGAAGAAACTGCTGAAGAATGTAAGCAAATCACTTGTTTCTGTTTATATTTTATCTAATATTCCTCACAATCTGCAACTTTGCAATTGCAGATTTAGAAAATTCAGCAGTGTGTCTAAATTTGACACCTCTCACTAAGAAACGTGCAGAAAGAAATCATAGCCAAAATTTTAATCTGGGCTTGCCTTCTTACTCAAGAAGTTAGACCCCAGAAAAACAAATAACCCTATTAAAAAATGGGGTACAGAGTTAAACAAAGAATTTTCACCTGAAGAACTTCGGATGGCGGAGAAGCATCTTAAAAAATGTGCAACTTCATTAGTCATTAGGGAAATGCAAATCAAAACAACCCTGAGATTTCACCTCACACCAGTCAGAATGGCTAAGATTAAAAATTCAGGAGACAGCAGGTGCTGGTGAGAATGTGGAGAGAAAGAGGAACATGACTCCACTGCTGGTGGGGTTGCAAATTGGTACAACCACTCTGGAAATCAGTCTGGCAGTTCCTCAGAAAACTGGGCACCTCACTTCCGGAAGATCCTGCTAGACCACTCCTGGGCATATACCCAGACGATTCCCCAGCATGTAATAAGGATACATGCCCCACTATGTTCATTGCAGCCCTATTTATAATAGCCAGAAGCTGGAAAGAACCCAGGTATCCCTCAAAAGAAGAATGGATGCAAAAAATGTGGTATATCTACACAATGGAGTACTATTCAGCCATTAGAAACAAAGAATTCATGAAATTCTTAGGCAAATGGATGGAGCTGGAGAACATCATACTAAGTGAGGTAACCCAGTCTCAAAAGATCAATCATGCTATGCACTCACTAATAAGTGGATATTAGCCTAAAAAAATTGGAATTCCCAAAACATAATCCACACATCAAATGAGGTACAAGAACAATGGAGGAGTGGCCCCTTGTTCTGGAAAGACTCAGTGTAGCAGTATAAGGCAAAACCAGAACAGGGAAGTGGGAAGGGGTGGGTGGGAGAACAGGGGGAGGGAAGGGTGCTTATGGGACTTTTGGGGAGTGGGGGTCCAGAAAAGGGAAAATCATTTGAAATGTAAATAAAAATATGTCGAATAAAAAAAAGAGGGATGTATTTATTCTTTAAAAAAAGGAGAAAGAAAGAAAGAAAGAAACAAACAAACAAACAAAGAAAGAAAGAAAGAAACAAACAAAGAATACTACCCTGATATATTTATGGTCTTGTGGTGCTCACACCCATGTGGTGCTCACACCTGTATGGTGCTCAGAGACTAAGTTGTCAGTATTGACTCTCTCATAATGTGAGGATGCTTCCTTCCACTGTGTGGGTCTAGAGCATTGAACTTAGACTCCGTGGATTGGGCACAAGCATTTGTGCCACAAGCGAAGCAGCCCTGTCGCAGGCTCCCTGACTATTCTCTTTACTTTCCCATTCTCACTCTCATCCACTCAATCCCACCATCCTTCCCTGCTTCTTTTCATGTGTCTCCTCCTTGTTTGCTTCATCTCCTTTTCATTCGTTCTGCTTTCTTTTAGTAGAATTTCAACTGCCCATCCTTTTCTGGAAATTTAAACCTTTTGCATGCAAAATAATCTGTCATTACATAACAATTAAGTTTCTCTGTCAAGGGTAAAAGGTGCCTCAATAGGCATTGTTTCAAGTGGAAAGGTATGCCCAAATTTTCAGACAAGGAAGCTGCAGATGTCAGTGCTACAAAGTAGTGCTTGCTGGCATGAAGCAAGGACTACTTTTATTCTACGCTGTGGGAATTAGGAAACTATTAATAAATTCCAATAAGCTTGTGTCAAACCACAAAAGACTTGTCATTCTTATGGGAAAAATGAAGCAAATTTAGTAGAGACCCTGAAAAGAAAATGCAAAAGTCTATAACAGATAAAACATCATTGAAGGCAGGAAGAGGCTCAATGAAAATATGTAGACACGTGAGAATTTCTGTGTGTGTGTGAGTGTGTGTGTGTGTGTGTGTGTGTGTGAGAGAGAGAGAGAGAGAGAGAGAGAGAGAGAGAGAGAGAGAGAGAGAGAGAGAGAGAGACCTTCGTTAAAGTGGATATCTTTTTCCAAAAGGCTGTATTAGGAAAGAAAAGTCTGTGAAAATAAGAGAGTCTTCGGGGAAGGCATTGAGAGATCACACACCAGGTGGGCTTGATAATTTCAGTGAATAGTCTATGAGATCATTTGTTCATCTGTAAAAGTTTATGCTCACCAGGAGGTTGGGGACTTCAAGATGTTGAAGATTTGGGTCTGTTGCTATAGGAAATCAAATACAGAATCAACAATAAAGTTTAAATCACTTGAATTTCTAATGAAATCAGTCCGTTGAAAGTCTTTTTCCCCCTTAGGCAGGCACTTTTATTCAGAAAATAGTGAAAGAAATAGTGAGTGAGAATTTCCCAGAGATGGAATTCTGGAAGGAAATGTAGATCTTGCAGGAGGCATTAGAGATACAGTGTATAAACCTTTTCTAACAACAGAATGGGAAGTTGTAACTGTTTTGAAGGAAAAGTAAAATCAGATGGGCATAATGACCACAAGCATGATGGGACATCAGACATCAAAAGCAGAAGGATCACATCGGGGGCTAATTAGGTTTTCTGTGCAGCTCAGTGGACCAGGAAATACTGAAGCAGTGGTAAGGATCTAAAGACTTGAGAGATACACTTTTAAGAGATAGCACAAGTCAAAACATATATCACATATACAACCATTTATTCCACGTAAAGGACAGTGGTTTTATATGGAGATTTATTTATGGTTTCTAAACAATTAGTGTTTTGGACAGGATTTCTGTTAAAAGCTATACCACACATAGAACAGCTTCAGAACCTTCAGAACATGCCATCTGACCCCAAATATCAATGGTAGCTATTGAAAAACTAATGCACTTCGTTGCTCCACTAACTTGGAAGGGATCAGAGAACAGAAAGCATAAAAATGAGACTTCCTGCATTCAGTTACTCTGACAGATGTTCTAACAAGCTTAGCTTGGGTGATTTTTATCCTAATGTCTCATAAGATCTATTCTCCCTTTTGCTAATTAGCTGGAGCTCTTTATTATGTGAATGGATGTATGTATGTTATTGAATGACTATACCCATCTATAGATTGGATGTTTGAATACTTGGTCCTCAGTTCATGGAACTGTTTTTGGAGGCTCAATATATGGATTTGCTGGAAGAAATGTGCTCATGTAGGTAGTTCATGAGAATTTATGTAGAGTGCTTTCTTTCTGATTCCCGTTTGTGATTCAAGAAGTGAACTTTGGGTTGCTGCTCTAGCTGCTATGTCTTTATGATGTCACCATAGAATATCCCCTCTGGAACTGTAAGCCCAAATAAATCCTTCCTACAAAAAAATCCCCTTTCAAAGTCAAGAGAGAGACCGAGAGAGAAAGGGAGGGAGGGAGAGAGGGAGAGAGAGAGAGAGAGAGAGAGAGAGAGAGAGAGAGAGAGAGAGAGAGAGAGAGAGAGAGAGAGAGAGAACAGGTAGGTTCTAGAGCTTGAGGGTATTAAGAAGTCTGAGGCTTCAAAGTGAGGGTACTGATAGGAAGAAGATGAGGGTATGAGCCTGGGTATGAAACCAGCCTATGGTGGTTCTGGAAGCCAAGCACGGAAGTATTCTCAGGAAGGTCGGATTCGTGAACTGTTCATATTCTGGTTAGCATTTCTGTTATTGTTATACAAATGCCTTTGAGCCGCCCACGGTCCAATTAACAACCCTGACAACTTCACTTATTTACCAATCTATATCTGAGCAGAATCATTTCTTTGCTCCATTGCCCTTGCCATGCTTGGGATAGACATTGTTTCCCATATTTCCAGAACATATTCACACCACTTCATGGGTTTAAATGGTAGTTTAGAACAAACAGGATTGCAGATGCATCATCAGGAATGCAGTTTTCTAAGAGAGAGAATTTAAGGTGGGGTACATTTCTTAGGTTGTGTTTTCCATCAAGGAGAAGTGAAATCTCATAACTTGAGTCTGGAGAACAAGCATCAGGATCAATGGTGGATGTCATTAAGCAGAAAATTTCGATTCAAGCATAAAACCAGTTGGAATGGCTTCCTCTAGAAGTAATAAATTCCAGAGGAATTGTTCTTGGAAAGTGTTCTCAGTAGAGTATATTTTTTTTCATATGATTTGGTTCACAGAAGAGCAGAATTGGTATGGCCAGGAAGTATATTAGAAATACAGACTTTTGACTCCTCCCCAAACCTGAATTTTAATAATTTGCACTGCAACTCCATCTGTTTGTGACTATTAGGTGACTGCTATGACAATGAGCTAGAAAACATTTTCCCACTGAGTAAGTGGGTATACAACCTTGAACAGTTTGCCATATATTCTGACTTTGAAAGCAATTCTCTGTTTTGTTTATCTGTCATTAAAGCTCCCAAGGGAACCAAGGCTGTTGAACACAGAGGTCCCTATTGCGCTTGACATTTGTGAAACTCTTTGCTGTGTGATATACCATCTATATTCATTTACATGATGTATGTACATGTATGTCAGAACAGTGATGTGTTACATTTCAAAGTAACTTCGTGCTTCATACATGGTGCAACGAAAATTGTTACAGTAGGTTGAGAACAAGAAAAACAACCATGTTTGAAAGGTCTAACTATCTTTATTGTCCTAAATCCTTAGCTAATTATTAGTGCTGGGTCTGGGCTGTCACTCTGGATGCTTTTCTCCCATGAGAATTGTGTGTGTGTGTGTGTGTGTGTGTGTCTGTCTGTCTGTCTGATAGACACTTCCTTGTGAGAGACACAGACTGAGGCTCAGTGCTCTCTTGTGTTTGTCTTTCTGTTCCTTCACACAGCACATTTGGTTCCCCTTACTTTTATTACTGACATTGTCTAAACCCTTGAGCTTTCCTGAAAAAAAAAAGAAAAAAGAAAACCTCATCTTGTTCAGTTTTGAAAACTGAAAACTGTGCTAATTGTGGCAGTGATTCATCTATTAGCAGGGAAAATACATTGATAAATTGTGGTAGTAATTATATTTTGTTGTTTTTGAGAAAGCACATTCCTTGAATTTTTACCCCCAAATGGAAGGAATTTTTAATTAGCACAAACACTATACAGCTTCTCTGTAACAGGAAATCATCCTCGAAATGAATAAGGCTTTCAGCTACAAAGCTCTCATGACCTGATATTGTCTTGTGTACTCACAATAACTGGTTTGTATGAAAAATTCCTACTGTCAGCAAAGACACATCACAGTTTACAAAGCCTCCATTCCACAAGGGGAACTATCGTTACTTGAGAAAGTAGCTGATTTATGACAACTGGCAATACCCAAGAACTCGTGGTTTTTGTGTTGAAAACAATGGCAAAGATTGAAACATTTTTCTTCCTTGAGTTTGCAAGATACTTGCTATTCATGATGGGCAATAAGCTGGTGGCGGAGCTGAAAGCCTCTGGGTCCATCACTTTTTGTCTAATAATACGCCTATCATTGATAAAAGCAAATAAAGGGTATTTATCCTGGCTGAACAAAACATGAGTCTATGTGGGTTCAAACGTGAGAACACTATGAACAGTTGATTTCTGTTTGCTTGACAATGTCAAACCAACGCTGCTCTTTCTGCCTTAACTTTCCCCTCAGCCTCTGTGTGGGACTTGCCTGTTCTTCTCATGGGTACCTGTCTAAATTGTGATTATATTCTCCATGAAAAATAATCAAACCTGGAGAGCTATGTCCACGTTATGGAAAAACAATCAAGATTTAGCGCATAGAGAATAGAATATCTGTGTCATTCATTCACTCATTCATTCATTCATTCATTTGGTTGAGATAGTTTAATATATCCAGGGCTGGCCTCAAATTGTGTTCCTATGGCAGGCTTTGAATTTGTGGTCTTCCTGACTCCATTGACCAAATACTGGGATTATAGTTTTTCACCATTACACACACTCAACTATGAGAAGAATTTTTGATTTTGAAGATAAGAAACAAAACATGTTTTGAACTCTTTTTGGTGAACCTGCATTCCTTTAGGTTCTGAAAATTCAAAGCATGTTCTTATTTGTTTATGAGCTGTACATTTCCTGGGTACTGTGACCCCTTTGTTGCTATTATTTAGGCAGTTTTAATTGCAACTGTTCTCTCTTCTTTTCTCTTTAAATTTGAATAATTATACTGCATGTATATGGGTGTTTTTCCTGGGAATGTGCCTTTGTAGAACGTTCCTGGGTTCCTGATAGGGGAGGGAGCCAAAATGGAGGGTGTGAGGCCTTCTGAGACCGGAGTTACTGATGTGATATTAGTGAGCTTCCGTGTAGGGTGGAATCAAATTCAGGGGTCCCGAGAGAGAGAGCTGCCTGTGCTCCCTTCACCACTGAGCCCCTGCAGGAGCTCCAGCTCCCTCTTCTTCTGCCAGTCTTGTTTTTCAGACTTACATTCTTTCCTACTGCTTGTGATTTTGAATTCTTGAATGCCAGTTCCTTCAAGGTGCCGAAACCCCAGTCATCTGCTGGACCTCAGAGCACTCACCCCAGTCTTATGCATGCCTTCACGAGGTTTCCCGCCTTGCCTGATGGAGACGGTTTTTCATCACGTTTCATCACCTATGACACAGTCACGTTTTAACACATGCATCTGGTTTGCTAGCAGGCTGACTTATCTGGTGCTGTCTCATGTAGACTGTCTTCTCCAGCTCACACCACATATTCTTTCCATAGTCGACCTTCAAAGCATGAAAGCTTATTCTGACTTCTTCCTTCCTTCCTCTAGTGCTGTGTCCGGTCACTTATTTGAACACGCATTATTTTATCGTCTAGTCAGTATTTCACCTCTTATATAGGATAAAGGCAGAATTTGGGAGATAGCACTTTCAAGAATGAGAAAAGGAATGCTTTTGTACATTCAGTACTGATGAAGTATAATGGATGCAAGGTTGCCAGGAATATGCATAATTACCCAGGGTGCCTCTTAAAGAAGAAACCATGTATTTGCAACATATTTTTCCACCATAGAAGGGACATATTTTAGCAGTATTTCAAGACAAATTAAGGCATGCCAATTAAAATGTGTAAAGATGCCACATTGATATTCTTGATTATTGTTAATCCTTTATCTAAAGAAAGAAAGGAGGGATAAACATCACAAACTCCTCTGAGAATGTTGAACTCAAGTCATGGCCACTTGTTTTACACCTGTACTATTAATATATGGAACTTTTCTCTTTCATTAGTTAATTAATTAATTAACTTTACATACTAATTGAAGGCCCTCTCCTTTCTCTCTTCAGTCCATCCTCTCACCATCCTTCTCCTATTTCCTCTGTTTTTCCTCAGAGAAGAGGTATCCCCACTTGGATGGTCGCCATGTACTCTGGCATTTCCAATCACAGTAAGACTAAGTGAATCCTCTACTACTGAGGCCAAACAAGACAACCCAAATATGGGAACAGGATTCAGGAGTAGGCAAGAGAGTCCAATCCAGAGACAGCTCCTTCTCCACTTGTTAGAGGACCCTCATGAAGATCAAGCTGTACATATGTGACATATGTGTAGAAGGGCCTAAGTCATAGGTTGGTGGTTTGGTCTCTGTGAGCCATCACTGGCTCAAGTTAGTTGAGTCTGTAGGTCTTCTTATGATGTCCTTGACCACTGCCCCCTCAACTTTCTTCATTCTTCCTACTCTTCCACAAGACTCCCTGAGCTCTGCCTAATATTTGCCTATGGGTCTCTGCATCTGTTTCCACCAGATGCTGGATAAAGTCCCTAAGATGACAGTTATACTAGGCTCCTGTCTACAAGCATAGCAGAATATCATTAATAGTGTCAGGGTTTGGCTCTCTCCCATGGGGTGAGTCTCAAGTAAAACCAGTTATTGGTTGGCCTTTCCCTTAATCCCTGCTCTCTCTTGATCAATCCATACCTTGTAGTTGGGGCAATTTTTGGGCCAAAGATTTTATGAATGTGTTGGTGGTCGCTTTCTTCCACTGCTTTGCTTCAGGAGGTATCCACTTTAGGCTCCATATTCTCTGCTCCTAGGAGTCTCAGCTTGGGCCACCCCCATATCATTTTGTATCCCAAGTCTCCTGATTGTCCTACAAATGTCACCCAATTTCCCTTCTCTCTCCCAGACCTCCCAACCCCCACCTCTGCTCTCCACATACCTGATCCCCATATTTCTTTAGAGTTTAGAAAGCTCTAAGCACCTTGCTAAGAGTAACTAAATGGAAACTTTGTTTAGTTTAACTTATTACAGGTCTTCCAGGGGACAACAGATAGATATGATTCATTCAATCCATAACTGAATTGACTTAAGTTCAAGGTATTATAATACTGATAAACAATTGAAGATTTCCTAGGGATTCATCAGACAAAGCTAAAATTGAAAAATATATTTTGTGTTAATGCCACTGCAACACATTCATAATGGTCACATTTGTGACTTTTTGAAATATATATGGACATAGTCATCAAAATGTTAACCCTCCTGGAGTTCTCCATTTCTCATATCTTTTATTTTGAGCTTTACCCCCACGTATTGAGAAGTAGCTGTATTTTCCTCTTTTTTTTTTTTTTTAGTCAAGAAGTCTAAACTGAAAAATATTTGGTAACTTTCTGAGTTTCTTTCTAATATATAACTCCATGCCTGTGCATGCGTGCGCTCGTGCACGTGTGTGTGTGTGTGTGTGTGTGTGTGCACTCACTCATGTACATGCATCATGTATGTATGTTATGTGTATATTATATTTGTGACATATGTGCATGCAATGTGCACAGGCAAGTGTTTGCCCGTATACCCATGCCCAGAAGTGAGAGGAGGATATCTGTTGTTTTACTATAGCACTTTCAACTTTACTGCATGTGGCAGGATCTCTCAATTACCTCAAGGTAGGCTACAGGCCAGCAGGCCACGCTGCTCCTACTCTTTCTTTTTTTTTTCTTTTTAAAAATTGGTTATTTTATTTACTGACACTTTTTTTTTTTCTTTTTGGTGGTGGTGGTGCTTGCCTTTATTTTATTTTATTTTATTTTTTTAATTTTCTATATTCTTTGTTTACATTCTGAATGCTTTCCCCTTTCCCTGTTCCCCCCTTCCTATCAGTCTCATAAGCTCTCTTCCCTCTGCCCATTTCCCAATCACACCCCCTCCTATTTCTCTGTCCTGGTACTCCCCTACAATGCTGGATCAAGTCTTTTCAGAACAGGGCCCTCTCCTTCCCTCTTCTTGAGTATCATTTGATATGCTAATTGTGTCTTGAGAATTCAGAGCTTCTGGACTAATTAATATCCACTTATCAGTGATTGCATTCCATGTGTATTCTTTTGTGATTGAGTTACCTCACTTAGGATGATATTTTCTACTTCCAACCATTTGTCTAAGAATTTCATGAATTCATTGTTTTTAATTGCTGAGTAGTTTTCCATTGTGTAAATATACCAAATTTTCTGTATTCATTCCTCCATTGAGGGACATCTGGGTTCTTTTCAGCTTCTGGCTATTATAAATAAGGCTGTTAAGAACATAGTGGAGCATGTGTCCTTATTGCATGCTGGGGAATCCACTGGGTATATGTGCAGGAGTGGTATAGCAGGGTCCTCCAGAAGTGTCATGCCCAGTTTTCTGAGGAACTGCCAGACTGATTTCCAGAGTGAATGTATCATCTTGCAATCCCACCAGCAGTGGACGGGTGTTCCTCTTTCTCCACATCCTTGCCAACACCTGCTGTCTCCTGAGTTTTTAACTTTAGCCATTCTGACTGGTGTGAGATGAAATCTCAGGGTTGTTTTGATTTGCGTTTCCCTAATGATTAATGAGCTATTCTAAGTTCTTCAGGTGAAAATTCTTTGTTTAGCTCTGTACCCAATTTTTAATAGGGTTATTTGGTTATCTGGGGTCTAACTTCTTGAGTTCTTTGTGTATATTGGATATTAGCCCTCTGTCAGATTAAGGGTTGGTGAAGATTCTTTCCCAATTTGTTGGTTGCCATTTTGTCCCTTTGACAGTGTCCTTTGCCTTAACAGAAACTTTAAAATTTTATGAGGTCCCATTTTTCAATTTTTGATCTTAGAGCATAAACTATTGGTTTTCTGTTCAGGAAATTTTCCCCTGTGCCCAAGTCCTCAAGGGTCTACCCCAGTTTCTTTTCTATTAGTTTCAGTGTGTCAGGTTTTATGTGGAGGTACTTGATCCACTTGGAGTTGAGCTTAGTACAAGGAGATAAGAATGGATCAATTCACATTCTTCTGCATGCTGACCTCCAATTGAACCAACACCATTTGTTGAAATGGCTTTCTTTTTACCACTGGATGTGTTCAGCTCCTTTGTCTAAGATCAAGTGACCATAAGTGTGTGGGTTCATTTCTGGGTCTTCAATCCTATTCCATCAATCCACTTGCCTGTCATTGTACCAATACCATGCAGTTTTTAACACTATTGTTCTGTATTAACGTTTGAGTTCTGTGATAGTGATTCCCACAGAAGCTCTTTTACTATTGAGAATAGTTTTAGTTATCCTTGGTTTTTTGTTATTCCAGATGAATTTGAGAATTGCTCTTTCTATGAAGAACTGAGTTGGTATTTCGATGGGGATTGCATTGAATCTATATATTGCTGTTGGCAAGATGGCCATTTTAACTATATGAATCCTGCCAATTCATGAGCATGGAAGATTTTTCCATTTTCTGAGGTGTTCTTCAATTTCTTTCTTCAGAGACTTGAAGATCTTGCCGTATAGATCTTTCACTTGTTTGGTTAGAGTCACACCAAGACACTTTATGTTTTTTCTGGCTATTGTGAAGGATATCATCTCTCCAATTTCTTTCTCAGTCTGCTTATCCTTTGAGTATAGGAAGGCTACTGATTTGCTTGAGTTGATTTTATAACCAGCTACTTTGCTGAAGTCGTTTATCAGCTGTAGGAGTTCTCTGGTGGAGGTTTTGGGGTCACTTAAGTATACTATGATATTATCAGCAAATAGTGATAGTTTGACTTCTTCCTTTCCAAGTTGTATCCTTTTGACCTCCTTATCTTGTCTAACATAAGGATGGATTTCCTTATATTGATTTCCTTGATGGATTTCCTTATATTGAACCATCCCTGCATCCTTGGGATCAAACCTTTTTGATCATGGTGGATGATCATTTTGATATGTTCTTGGATTCGATGGGCAAGAATTTTATTGAGTATTTTTGCATCGATATTGATAAGGGAAATTGGCCTGAATTTCTCTTTCTTTGTTGGAGCTTTGTGTGGTTTTGGTACCAGCATAATTGTGGGTTCATAGAACAAGTTGGGTATTGTTCCTTCTGCTTCTATTTTGTGGAATAGTTTGAAGAGTATTGGTGTTAAGTCTTCTTTGAAGGTCTGATTGAATTCTGCACTAAAACCATCTGGTCCTGTGTTTTTTTGTTTTTTGTTTTTTGGGTTTTTTTTTGTTTTTTTTGGTTTGGTTGGAAGACTTTCTATGACCCCTTTTATTTCTTTAGGGGTTATGGGGCTGTTTAGATGATCTATTTGATCCTGATTTAATTTTGGTATTTGGTATCTGTCTAAGAATGTCCATTTCCTCCAGATTCTCCAGTTGTGCTGCATATAGGCTTTTGTAGTAGGATCTAATGATTTTTTGAATTTCCTCAGTTTCTGTTATATCTCCCTTTTCATTTCTAAGGTTGTTAATTTTGATACTGTCTCTGTGCCCTTTGGTTATGGTTTATCTTTCTTGTTGATTTTCTCAAAGAACCAGCTCCTGGTTTTGTTGATTCTTTGTATGGTTCTCATTGTTTCTACTTCATTGATTTCAGCCCTGAGTTTGATGATTTCCTGTCTTCTACTCCTCCTGGGTAAATTAGATTCTTTTTGTTCCAGGGATTTCAGTTGTGCTGCTAAGCTTCTCATGTATGCTCTCTCCATTTTCTTTTTGGAGGCACTCAGGGCTATGAGTTTTCCTCTTAGCACTGCTTTTATTATGTCCCGTAGATTTGGGTATGGTGTGCCTTCATTTTCGTTAAATTCTAAAAAGTCTTTGATTTTTTTCTTTATTACTTCCTTGGCTAAACTATCATTGAGTAGAATATTGTTCAGTTTCCATGTGTATGTGGGATTTCTGTTGTTTTTGTTGCTATTGAAGACCATTTTTACTCCATAGTGATCTGATAGCAAGCATGGGATTATTTCGATCTTCTTATATTTGTTGAGGTCTGTCTTGCGACCAATTATATGATTAATTTTGGAGAAGGTACTATGAGGTGCTGAGATAAAAGTATATTCTTTTGCTTTAAGATGAAATGTTCAATATATATCTGTTAAATCCAATTAGTCCAAAGCTTCAATTAGGTTCATTGTGTCCCTGTTTAGTTTCTGTTTTCCTGACTGACCCATTGAGGAGTGTGGGGTGTTGAAGTCACCCACAATTATTGTGTTAGGTACAATGTGTGCTTTGAGGTTTTGAAAATTTTCTTTTACAAATGAGGGTGGCGTTGCATTTGGAGCATAGATGTTCAGAATTGAAAATTCTTCTTGGTGGATTTTTTTCTTTGACCAGCAAGAAATGTCCTTCTGTGTCTCTTTTGAAGACTTTAGGTTGAAAGTCAGTTTTTTCTGATATTAGAATGGCTACTCTGGCTTGTTTCCTGAGACCATTTGTCTTCCAGTCTTTTACTCTAAGGTAGTTTTTGTCTTTGACACTGAGGTGTTTCCTGTATGCAGAAAAATGTAGAGTCCCGTTTACATATCCAGTCTGGTAGTCTATGTCTTTTTATTGAGGAATTGAGTCCATTGATGTTAAGAGATATTAAAGAATAGTGGCTATTGCTTCCTGTCATTTTTTATGTTAATTTTATATTTGAGTGATTATCTTCTTTTGGGTTTGATGATAGAATGTTACTGTCTTGCTTTTTCCAGGGTATAGCTTCCATCCTTGTATTGGTGTTTTCCCCCTATTATCCCTTTTAGGGCTGGTTTTGTGGAAAGATATTGTGTAAATTTGGTTTTGTCATGGAATATCTTGGTTTCTCCATCTATCGTGATTGAGAATTTTGCTGTGTATAGTAGTCTTGCCCTGCATTTGTGTTCTCTTAGAGTCTACATGATATCTGCCCAGGATCTTCTAGCTTTCATGGTCTCTGGTGAGAAGTCTGGTATAATTCTGATAAGTCTTCCGTTTATGTTACTTGACCTTTTTCTCATACTGCCTTTAATATTCTTTCTTTGTTTAGTACATTTGGGGGTTTGATTATTATGTGATGGGAGGTTTTTCTGTTCTGGTCCAGTCTGTTTGGAGTTCTGTAGGCTTCTTGTATATTCATGGGCATTTCTCTCTGTCTAGGTTAGCAAAGTTTTCTTCCATAATTTTGGTGAAGATATTTGCTGGTCCTTTAAGTTGGAAATCTTCACTCTCATCTATGCCTATAATCCTTAGGTTTGGTCTTCTCATTGTGTTCTGGATTTCCTGGATGTTTTGTCTTACAAACTTTTTGCATTTTGCATTTTCTTTAACTGTTGAGTCCATGGTTTCTATGGTATCTTTGGTATCTGAGATTCTTTTTTCCATCTCTTGTATTCTGTTGTTGATATTTGCATCTATGGCCCCTGATTTCTTCCCAAGGTTTTCTATTTCAAAGTTGTCTCCCCTTGCGATTTCTTAGTTGTTTCTACTTCTGTTTTTAGATCCTGGATGGTTTTGTTCAGTTCCTTCACTTGCTTGTTTGTGTTTTCCTGTAATTCTTTAAGAGATTTTTGTGTTTCCTCTTTCATGACTTCTGCCTATTGACCAAAGTTCTCTTGTATTTCTTTAAGTGATTTTTGCATTTCCTCCTTGTTGGCTTCTATCATTTGACCCATATTCTCCTGAATTTCTTTTAATGATTTTTGTGTTTCCCTTGTAAGGGCTTCTAACTCTTGGTCTGTTTTCTCCTGAATTTCTTTAAAAGATTTATTTATGCCCCTTTTGTGTTCCTCTAACAGCATCATGACCAGTGATTTTAAATCCAAATCTTGTTTTTCTGGTGTGTTGGGGTATCCAGGACTTGCTGTTGTTGGAGAATTGGGTTCAGATGCTGCCATATTGCCTTCTGTTAGTAACATTCCTATGTTTGCCTTTTGCCACCTAGTTCTCACAGGTGTTCGTTGGTCTTGTTTTCTCTGGCTGGTGCTTCAACCTCCTGTGAGCCTGTAAGGCTATTTCTGCAACACTGAATGACTGGGTTTCCCCTGGCATAAATTTCTGATGTGCTACCCTCCTCTGTGTGCTGTTGGAAACATGCTGTGTTTTGCCACATGCAATGTTATACTTGGGTTATCTCAGTGAACCTCGTGTTCATCGTCTGCTCTGTCATGGAGCAAAGATGGAGGCAGGGAGTCACTCCAAATGCTGATCACCATGTAGGGCACAGGACCCACGACCAGTTGGCACACAGATGAACCACTGATCTGCCCAGGTCCTGGGTGCAGGCAGACCCCAGCGGTTTGCACCCCCAGAGATCTTAAACTTGGGATATCTCAGTACCTGGTGATGCCTGTCTGCTCTGTCGTGGAGCAAAGATCATGGTGGGGAGTCACTCCAAGTGCTGATCACCATGTAGGGCACAGGACCCACGACCAGCTGGCACAGAGACAAACCGCTGATATTCAGAGATCCTGGACGCAGGCAGACTCCCGGTGGTTTGCACCCCCAGTGATCTTAAACTCGGGATATCTCAGTACCTGCTGCTGCCCCTCTGCTCTGTCAGGGAGAGTACTTACATTTCTAGTGTTGTCCCCCTTCCCCTCCTCCTCTTTCTTTACAACACATTGTTTTGGTGAAAGGTTATCATGCAGCTATGCCTCATTTTTTCAAAAATAGTTACTGGAGTTTAGAACTCAGATCTTCAGGAAGTGCTTCACACAGCTGTGCCATTCTCAGGGCTTTAAAACCACATAAGATGACAGAAGTTGATAGCACAGGATTTTGTGGAACTATCCTTTTTTCTTTTCTTTTTTTTTTTTAGCTTAAAATTTTTTTTTAATTTTTTTTATTCGATATAATTTATTTACATTTCAAATGATTTCCCCTTTTCTAGCCCCCCCACTCCCCGAAAGTCCCGTAAGCCCCCTTCTCTTCCCCTGTCCTCCCACCCACCCCTTCCCACTTCCCCGTTCTGGTTTTGCTGAATACTGTTTCACTGAGTCTTTCCAGAACCAGGGGCCACTCCTCCTTTCTTCTTGTACCTCATTTGATGTGTGGATTATGTTTTGGGTATTCCAGTTTTCTAGGTTAATATCCATTTATTAGTGAGTGCATACCATGATTCACCTTTTGAGTCTGGGTTACCTCACTGAGTATGATATTCTCTAGCTCCATCCATTTGCCTAAGAATTTCATGAATTCGTTGTTTCTAATGGCTGAATAGTACTCCATTGTGTAGATATACCACATTTTTTGCATCCACTCTTCTGTTGAGGGATACCTGGGTTCTTTCCAACATCTGGCAATTATAAATAGGGCTGCTATGAACATAGTAGAACATGTATCCTTATTACATGGTGGGGAGTCCAATAGCGTATGCTCTAAGAGCAAGAATTGACAAATGGGACCTCATAAGGTTACAGAGTTTCTGTAAGGCAAAGGACACCATCAAGAGGACAGATCGGCAACCAACAAATTGGGAAAAGATCTTCACCAATCCTACATCAGATAGAGGGCTAATATCCAATATATATAAAGAACTCAAGAAGTTAGACTCCAGAAAACCAAACAACCCTATTAAAAAATGGGGTACAGAGTTAAACAAAGAATTCACACCTGAAGAACTTCGGATGGCAGAGAAGCATCTTAAAAATGCTCAACTTCATTAGTCATTAGGGAAATGCAAATCAAAACAACCCTGAGATTTCATCTTACACCAGTCAGAATGGCTAAGATTAAAAATTCAGGAGACAGCAGGTGTTGGAGAGGGTGTGGAGAAAGAGGAACACTCCTCCACTGCTGGTGGGGTTGCAAATTGGTACAACCACTCTGGAAATCAGTCTGGCGGTTCCTCCGAAAACTGGGCACCTCACTTCCAGAAGATCCTGCTATACCACTCCTGGGCATATACCCAGAAGACTCCCCACCATGTAATAAGGAACTATCCTTAATGGCCCAGAAACTTAAGAAATCAATTCCTTCAGTGCTCATGGTGCCCATCGTGCAGGAGCACTGATCTCTGAACTGCTAGCATTTTTGAAATTTAATTTTCAAATATAAGATAGTATTAGTAACTGGAGAAACTTCAAGGTCTTGAAAATAATTCTTTTGCAATGTCTTACTCAGCAAATAATTGTACCTAAGTTAAATCCTTAGGCTTGCCTGTGCAACAGGGCAGTCCTATTGAATGGATGAAAGATTATATCCAAAATATTATCAGGATCATCATGACTATTCCAACTGTATCTATTATTAAGAAAATGTCTCATAATGAGAGTAGCAATGAGAATAGGAAGGGGCAGGCATGATGCCTGGGTGATTATGTACAGACTGCTCTAGCTTCACAGTCTATATGCCTGCTCAGTTTTTCAACCAAAAGAGCATAATGCAGTATTGCCAAGTTTTGAGGGAGGGTTGTGTACAGACCTTATCACCTCTGCCAATTCTTTTTGACTTAAGGCAAGATGCAAATGAAAATCAAAATGATACGCATAGACTTGAGTGACTGTGATTTAAAAAAATAAAGCCCGAAACGGGACATAATCTGCCTCCTTTCTTCTCATAGACTGTTAATCCTGAGATTTGCCAGAGAAAAACAAGTTTTACTATTTTAAGACACATTTGAAGCAAGCTTTAATTAAATATTGACTAGGGTGTACTTCAGTCAGGACCACTATCTGGAGTTTCCACCTTAGTAGCCCTAAGTATTATGGGAGCTATTTAAGGACAGATCTTTGTGACTTGGTTGTTATTTTCCAAGAACTGAAACTTGCAGAGTGCCAAGAAGTTACCTGGTCCATGGTAAGGTAGGGTTTACAGGTTAACTTTTGGGTCTTATAAGATGACTCTGTCAAAAGATGTTTATCCTCGTATAATGCAATAAAATTTCGTATTACAACGAATGCTATAAAGGAAATTATATGGTGCTGATTTAGCTGGTGATATGAGAATGCTAGTTGATTATGTCTTCTCCAAGAGAAGTTGAAGAAATATAATTTTCCATACTATATGTAGGATAAGGATGGTTGCGCCATATTGGCATGCCAAGATAAAAATGCTCATCTGTAGTGAAAAGCAAACTTGCATCCATCTTTATGTAAGTCTTAGTGAAATGTTGAAAATTTCAGGGGTTTGGGAAAACATTTAATGTACTCCTAGCAGTAAATGGGACAAAAGCATTACTTTCTTCCTTCAAATAATCACTAACATCTCCATTATCACCAATGTTAAAAGCAACTCCCAGCTCCAAAGGACTTTTCGAAATATGTGTCCAAAAGAATGCTCAGGCTTCTTAAGACACTTGACACTTTGTAGAACACAGCTACAAACATTTTCCCAAGATCATAAAACCTTAGAGCAAAGAGCTCCCATACAGATGGTTGTCTGTTATCTTCTCTGTGGTTTACACATATCCCACCTTTAGAAGATGAATTGTTTGGCTTTTAAAGCAGCACTTTAGCTTATTTACACTCAGAGAAGTGACCAATGTAGAATCTAACAGTTTGGAGATATTTAGAATATAATTTTAACATAGTATAAAATATGCACCAGAGTAGGCAAAACTCTTAGTATGACAAACATTTATGGTCATGTTGAATTTTTTGAAAAAGAGAATCCTAAGCAAGTTAAGGAATATACAGTGTTGAAATGAAAAACAGCTAGAAACATTCATTATGACATTGCTTGTAACATTTTATGCAATTTCAAGCACACTGGTATTTGGAGACTTTGTGGGGAATGCATGATGAAATAGTTCAAAGACCATATCAATGAATTATGGATTCTCCAAAGGAAAGAAGAAATCGTTGGAATGCCATCGTGACACTTTCCTGACCGTCTAAAGGAGAATTCATGGCAACAGGCAGAGTGTCTTAGGAGTTCAGAACACTTGATCCTCTTGGAATTTGACCTTTCTTATTTTCCTCTTCTAGAAAATGAGTTTGTAACAATTTTCTCGTGTCTGTACTTAAAGAATTGCTGAACTTACTTACCTTTCTGCATGCTTGTCAGTCAAAATCTGTAACCTGCTTTATTACCCAAATATCTGAAACTATATATTCTCCAAAACAGAACATATTAAAAGATACTGCTGGAAAATTTTTAATTAAACACAAACAAGCATTTCTGCAAAGATCTTTTGGTTCTCTGAATATCTACTGAAGGTATTCCCTTTGAGCCGCTAACACACCCTACCCTAATTTCTAGGTCAGTAAAGGCCTTGAATCCAAAAAGAACGTCTGTAAAATGATGGAGAAAGGGATAGGAAAAGGTTCATGTTTAAAAGCTTTAGGTTTGTGCCTAGTCTAATTGTATAGGGTTAGGCCACATTCCATGGGTATCCCTAGTATCTCTCTCTCTCTCTCTCTCTCTCTCTCTCTCTCTCTCTCTCTCTCTCTCTCTCTCTCTCTCTCCCTCTCTGTCTCTCTCACTCTTTTCCTTCTCCTCCTCCTCTTCCTCCTCCTCTTCCTCCCCCTCCTTCTTCTTCCTTTCCTTTTTTTCCTTCTTATTTTGAAGGGAAAGTGAGGAGTTGTGGAGGATATGGGGAAATGAGAGGTTAGGGGAGGGAATAGGAAGACTGGTGGGAGAGGAAACTGGTTAGGATGTGTGAGAAAATAAAAAATCTTTAGGTATTAATAGTCCCATTTTAGTTAAGAGTAAACAACTTAAATATTATTATAAAGAGCAATTCACTAAGAGCATTTTATTTAATAAATCTAACTTACTATTTTGTTGTGAATTACTTATGTATTTCAAAAGTATTTTTACATCAGTGACTAATAATTAAAGGGGGGTGGATTTGATTTTCATTCAAGGAATGATTAATTGTATAACTAATGAAGCCCTTAAAGCTGCTAAATAAAAAATTAAGACTACATGACCGCCACACTCCTTTGACTCCTAAATCCTACAGTTTGGAAACTGACAATAGTAATCAAAAATTCTGGGAATTTGGGTGGTGTGGCTGGATAGTCCTGCATCTGGCACCTCTTTGTTGTGAATCAGTGGGCTTCACTCCCACTATCATGTCCAATAGCAGTAAATGTTAGTCATGTCCTGAATATTAGCATAAGTTTTGAATCAATTAGTACTAATTAAATGAGATGTAGGTCTTTAAAATTGGAGTTCAAAATCGAGCTAAGTTTTTCAGTGTAGATAAATGAAATTTCTAAAACCTAAAAGCAAGAATAATCAAATCATATCATAGAAAAATTCTGGGAATGATTGTTGATTATAAAAACATAGAATTACAAATAGAAATCAAATGGTTTATGACTTGTAGCAAAGTACTTCATGGAAAAGCGCTATAATCTTGGGCCAAAGGGATACCTACTTGTGAATTTTGCTTTTATTTCCTCAGATGAATGGGTAAGAATCCCACTGAATCTTGTATTCCAGATATATCATCCTTAAATACAGGGAGTGTCTGCCTTCCAGTTGGATCATATAGATGAATGTGATCTTTGCCAGAGCAATCTTGTTGTTAGAATACAATTCTTCTACACCTGATAAGCTTGCCCCTCTTATATAACCTGTATGCTCCAGGATTCTTTAGCTTATGAAGCCAAAGTTGAAAAATATAGTTAGTAGAGAATTATAATGCTTCTTTGCTTTCAGAATAGCATAAATGTTACATACACTAATGTAATAAATTATAATCATTTTCACTCACCCATTTCCTTCTCTCTTCCCTCTTCCTTTCCCACTGGAATTCTCCTTTTCAACTAGTACCACCTTATATTTATCTCTTCTTTTTGTGTAAGGCCCACTTAACTTAATTACAGGTTTTGCCTGATCATGGGAGGAAAGTCATGAAGCAAGGGTAGCTTATTAGTGGTTATGCCATTGAAGAAAATGGAGGTCTCCCCAGGAACTGTTAACTGTCAATAAGGATGGAACACCAGATATATCTGGGATGATATGATTGTGAACTCAATCATGGGTAGGTCTTGAGATAATTACAGATGGTTTCAATTTAAGAATACAATAAATATACCATAATCAGATTTTTTTCCCTACACATCTCCCCAACCTGTGGTTTTTATACTGTTTTGGCCTCGTGTGTGTGTGTGTGTGTGTGTGTGTGTGTGTGTGTTAGGAGCGAATGGTATATTTGTCCAGTTTAGAGCCTGAGTATTCCACCATGCTGAACAATTAGCCATTGCTTTAATAACTTCCCGTTACTGGGTAGTTGATGAGATCCTGCATGCCACATATTGCTTCAGCGAGGTACATGCATTCTCTTACTCCACTCAGTAAGAATACAGAGGAGGATTTTCCCTCTTATTGCCTTCTAGTCCAGGTAGATGAGATGAGGCTCATACTCAGGCTATTGTAGAGTCCTAGCTTGAAGTTTCTAACAGTGAATCCTACTTAGATGTGCTTGTAGTCTGTGACTATCACACAATAAAGAGCAGAAACAGAGAAACTTAATTCTGACATTTACAAAGCAGAGCCTTATTACAGCATTCCTTATGTGGATTGCTTGGAGACAATAACTATTTCTTTGGATTTAATACTTCAGCTATAAACCATTAAGTAAGGAAAATGTTTGTTATCAAATAGTGGGTAAGAAGGTCTATTTTTCTGTGATAATAGTTAACCATTTCTGACCATTTTACATAACTATATGTAAAAATACAGGTGTTTGAGTCAATAATACTTGGGTACAAAGTAGTCTTTCACAACACTTTAATGTTCCCAGAAGTTCCTGTATCATCTGCTAATTCATTTTATTAAAAATGTAACCCCATACGAAGAACAATATCAATTAACTGTACCATCCAGAACTCCCAGGGACTAAACCACCGACGAAAGAGTACACATGGAGAAAAGCCATGATTCCAGATACATATGTAGCAGAGGATGGCCTTATCTGATATCAGTGGTAAGGGAGGGAGGCTTGATGTCCCAATGTATAGAGATGCTAGGGGGATGAGGCAGAAATAGCATGAGTGGGTGGAGGAGCACTCTCATACCGGCACAGGGAATGAAAGACAAGGGTGTGAGATGGGGAGACTGTAGAGGGGTAACTAGGAAACAGAATATCATTTGAAATGTAAATGAGTAAAATGATTAATAAAATATATATTGTTCTTCATATATGTCACTCAGAAGTATCTTCAAATATCTGTCTCAATGACTTGGAACTATGTGGCCAATTAAATCGAATCTAATCATAGGATGATTTTAATTTATATTACCAGGTATTAGAATAATTATCTATTGCATAGTGATTCATGTGTTACTTTTTATTTGTTTAAACTTTCACCATAACTGGTGACTGTTGTGATCATAATTTATTACTGCATTGCTCAAACCAATACACATCATTTTTTCTCTTTCTCAATATTTAATTCTGGTAAAAAATTGATTTCATAATGCTATTTGGAAAAGTCCCTTGGCACTAATTTTGTTTAAAATCTCACTTTCAGAGATATCAAAACTATAAAAACTACATTCTATATTGATTATAATAATTAATTCTCCTGCCATTGTAGTGAAAGTTACTTGATTTTAAGAAAGATACACGTGTTTATTTTTATATTCATACAATTTATATATAATGCACTTACTTTGTATGACTAACAATGTATTTTATATACATTATTTCATTGAGCTTCTTACAAAAAGACAGACTATCAGAGAATGATATAACCAACTACCAACATCAGTGGAAATACATGTGGGTAAAATTTTTTCAAGTTTTTAAAATCAACAAATACGAAGTATAAGGTCAAAATTCAGAAAATTTCCTGCTTTTATTTTTCCCTTTTTTTCTTTTAAACTGATTCTGAAATATATCAGTGCTCTAAAATAGGTAAAGAGCAAAAAATGCGCATCTACATATTAAGTACTCAATTTAAAGGGGAAAATATATGGCTGAAACTACCCTTGACATCCATATATTGCTCTGTTAGGTTTATTCACTCATATTTAATGAACGATTTATTCCTCTAGCCATGCTTTAAAAAGTGGGTTATTTTCTCTTTTTATTTATCACTAATTCAATACATTGTAATTGCATCCTCCCCACCCTCCACTTTTCTAGTCCCCTTCTTCTTTCTCCCACAGATCTACTGCTCCTTCATTTTCATTCAGAAAAGAGTAGTCCCCACAGAGGTATCAACAGAACCCAACATAACAAAATGCAATAAAACACGGAAAAAAAAATCACAGTACTTGCCAGGGCCAGTCCCAGGTCCTCTGTGTACCATACATGCTGTCCTTGTTTTATCTTGGATGGGGGACTCTGAACAGTAGAAGAGGAGTGTCTCTGACTATTCTGTCTGCTTTTGGGACCCATTACTTCTTACCAGTTTCCTAATCCAGCCTTGCTATTAGTGTTTTTGCTCTTTAATTTCCTTTCATTTTTTCCCACCTATCCTCTGCAGTCCCACTCCTGACTAAAATAAATGGTTTACTCTTAGTAAATATACAATTTTTGGAAGGGTAAATAAGCTCTCCTGATTGCTTTTTGGGGAGTGGCACTAATAACCACTGAAAAAGAGCAAGGAGTGGAAAGAAGAAAATTGGGATTGCCAAAATATAAGTAAGTTTTAAAATGTTTGACTCTACTGTACTGGTGCATTGTGATTATTGCAGTGATCTGAAGGCTAAAACAAAATGGGCCTTGACTTATGTAATTATCCACATAAAGTGCATACACTTAAGAATACAGAAAAGTTTTAAACTGAATGAATTTATTATGTTTGCTGAAACATAATAAAGGTAAAAATTTTGACCACTAATTTCTTTTATTCAAGAGTTTTTATGTTATTTCCTATTTCTATTTTGGCTAGTGACAATTTTCAGTCCATGGTAAAAGTTATTTTGTGAAGTGTTTGCCTTTTCCTTTTAAAATGTAGATTTCTTTTTTAAAGTAGCCATGTTTACTATGTTAATCCTTCCTATCAATGAGCATGGAAAATAATTCCATCTTCTGGTATCTCTTTCAACTTCTTCAGAGAATTGAAGTTCTTTTTATACACTAAAAGAACTTCTGGAGTCATCACCATCCTTGACTTCAAGCTGTACTATAGAGCAATAGTAGGAAAGATTTGTGGTGTGTTGGCATAGAAACAGGTTGATCAATGGAACCAAATAAAAAACCATCTAATATACCCACATACTTATAGACACTTATTTTTTTGACAAAGAAGCCAAAACCATACAATGGAAGAAAGAAAGCACCTTCAATAAATGTTGCTGGTCTAACGGGATATCTACATGTAGAAAAATTCAAATAGATCCACATTTGCATAACATCCAATTCAAAGTGGAGGAAAGACATTAACATAAAATCAGATACACTAAATATAAAAGAAGAGAAACTGAGGAATACCCTTGAACAAATGAGTCTAAGAGACAACTTCCTGAGCAGAACACCAATAACTCAGGCACTAAAATCAACAATAAATAAATTGAACTTCATGAAACTAAAACATTTTTGTAAGGCAAAGTATGGTGTTGATAGGACAAAACCAGCAGCCTATAGAATGGGAAAACTACATCAGATGGTGGGCTAATATCCAAAATATATAAAGAATTCAAAATGTTAGACACCAAGAAACCAAGTTACCCAGTTAAAAAATGGGGTACCGTACTAAACAGAATTATCAACAGAGGAATCACTAAATGCAGAGAAGCACTTAAAGAAATGTTTAAAGTCCTTGGGCATCAGGAAAATGCAAATCAAATGATTCTGA
Source organism: Apodemus sylvaticus (assembly GCF_947179515.1). Lineage (NCBI taxonomy): Eukaryota > Metazoa > Chordata > Mammalia > Rodentia > Muridae > Apodemus > Apodemus sylvaticus. The sequence goes on along the minus strand of NC_067486.1, from coordinate 12,193,144 downwards.
GATTCTAACTTACTCCTGCCAGAATGGCTATGATCAAAAACAGAACAACAGCACATGTTAGCATGCTTGTGGAACAAGGGGAACACTCTTCATTTGCTGGTGGGAGTGCAAACTTATACAGCCTCTCTGGAAATCAATTTGGTGTTTTATCAGAATATAATAGTTCTACCTCAAGACTCAACTATACTGCTTCTAGGTATATATACCCAATAGATGCTCGATCTTAATACAAGAACATTTTTTCCACTATGTTCATAGCAGTTTTATTTACAATAGCCAAAATTGGGAACAATCTAGATACCCCTCAGTGGAAAAAATGGATAAAGAAAATGTGGTTTCTTGACACAATGGAATACTACTCAGCTATTCAAAACACGGACTTTATGAAATTTGCAGAGAAATGGATTGAACTGGAAAATATCATCCCAAGTGAGGTAATCCAGACCCAGGAAGACGTGCATGGGGTATATTCACTTATAAGTGTATATTAGCCTTGGAATACAGGATATCCATGCTACAATCCACAGGCCCAAAAAGATAAATAACAAACAATACAAGGGAAGATGCTTGAATCTTACCCATGAGGGGAAATAATAATCATTGGAGGTTGGTGGAGGGAGGGAAGTGGGTGGAGACAGGATGAGGAGGGGATCTTGGTAGGAGGATCACACATAGGGAGAGCCAGGGAAAGAGGGCAGAGAGAGGGAACTGAAATCTATTCAGGAGTGGAACATACATCTCTAGGAAATGAGAGAAACCTGGGATGGTGGAGGCTTAAGCAGTCTATAACAGTGACTCTAGATGTGAACCTTAGCAGTAGGAGATATGGAGCCTGAAGTGCTCACCTGTAGCACAGACGGATTCTCAGAGTAGGGAGATGGACACCAACCCACCCACAAAATAAATATTTGAACCAAAATTTGTACTGCCAATCTCACATGTTCATGGATTGGTAGGATAAATATAGTAAAAATGGCCATCTTGCCAAAGCAATCTACAGATTCAATGCAATCCCCATTAAAATTCCACCTCAATTCTTCATAGAGTGAGAAAAAGCAATTCTCAAATTCATCTGGAATAACAAAAAATCCAGGATACCTAAAACCACTCTCAACAATAAAAGAACTTCTGGGGGAAACAGTATCCCGAACTTCAAGCAGTTCTACAGAGCAATAATGATAAAAACTGCAAGGTATTGGTACCGTGACAGGGAGGTAGATCAATGGAATAAAATTGAAGACCCAGAAATGAACCCACACACCTATGGTCACTTGATCTTTGACAAGGGAGCTAAATCCATCCAGTGGAAAACCTTTCAACAAATGGTATGGTTCAACTAGCAGTTAGCCTGCAAAAGAATACAAATAGATCCATTCTTATCTTCTTATACAAAGCTCAAGTCCAAGTGGATCAAGGACCTCCACATAAAACCAGACACACTGAAACACTAATAGAAAATAAAGTGGTGAGGAGCCTCTAGCAAATGGGCACAGGGGAAAATTTCCTGAGCAGAACACCAATAGTTTATGCTCTAAAATCAAGAATTGACAATTGGGATCTCATAAAATTACAAAATTTCTTTAAGGTAAAGGACACTGTCAATATTACAAAATGGCAACCAAAAAATTGGAAAAAGATCTTTACCAACCAGTTTACTCCCGTTTTGTCTCTGTTACTCATCATTACTAGGTTCCTCACATTTCACATGCTTAAGAAACTCTGAGTCTCATCGAGATGCTGGCCTCAATCTGTCTTAGGACATAGTCATCCAATATGTTCTGTGTGTTTTATGTGATTGTCTTTGGATCCATCTTTGGAGGTTTTACAATCTTAGGAGTTATGCATTTTTCTACTACATTTTCTTATACTGCTTTATTTTCTCATGCTCTGGGATTATATACTATATCAATCTCTGCTTCACATGGGTTCTTTTAAAATTACTGTACATCTGGATATTTCAACTGGAATTCAATGATAGCCTAAATGTTGTGTTTGTATTATTAGTGGATATTTACTTTGGAGTTCATAGCTTTTATTTAAAAATCTTACTGATTTTCAAGTTGTGAATCTGGGCTTTGCTGAGCTTTATCACTGGAGATCATCTGAGATCTATGTTTAGGACTCAACTTTCCAATAGAAATGCTCTCTAGTTTCTAACACACTAATTAGAGTTTTATCATCTTAGAGTCTCTTAATTCTTTTTTGTTGACTAACAGTAATTCTGTGACTTTAAAATTAATCTGCCCCAGTCTCATGGATAAATCTGTTTACAAAATATGTGGCAAACATTGGCATATTACTTACAGTTGAACTTGTAGTATTCTCCATTGCCATTTTCTGTATTTGAACACTGTTCTCATTTGAGCCTTTCTTTGTGTTGCTCCTCTTTATGTTGTTAGGTTTACTGGAGAAGTTAGTCCGGCCTTTCTGAGCCGGAGGCTACATCCTCTTTTTATTTTGCAATAGTGTCATTGATTCTCAAATATTGTCTCATTTAATCCTAACAACTTTAGTCATACTTTCTCTAGATGAAGAAATGTACTTAGATATTGTCTTAGTCAGGATTTCTATTCCTGCAGAAAAAATCATGACCAAGAGGCAAGTTGGAGAGGAAAGAGTTTATTCAGTATACACTTCCACATTGCTGTTCATCAACAAAGGAAACCAGGACAGGAACTCACAAAGGGTAGAAACTTGGAGGCAGGAGTGGATGCAGAAGCCGTGGAGGAATGCTGCTTACTGGCTTGCTTTCCCTGGCTTGCTCAAGTTGCTTTCTTATAGAACCCTGGACTAGCAGCCAAGCAATGGCACCACCCACAATGGGCGCTCCCACCCTTTATCACTTATTGAGAAAATGCCTTACAGCTGGGTGTCATAGAGACATTTCTCCAGGAGGGGCTCCTTTCTCTATGATAACTCTCCAGCTTGCATCAAGTTGACACAAAACCAGCCACTACAGATAGGAACCAAAGGTTACCTTAGTAAATTAGAAAGGCTAACTATTCATAGGACTAAGAGCAACATGTAAAAGTTTATGCTCTGACCATGTTTCTATATACACACATACTTAATGGCATGTAGGACAGCTAAATAATATACAGTTTCATGAACAATGTACCACTGAACATCACTGCAGGTGTCTTAAAATATATACAATTTCAATTTTAACCTCAAGGTTTTACAATATCTATTGTCAGATGCACATTCATTTATATGTTCTTCATCCATTAACTTATTTTGTGTTCTACATAGTTTAGTGTAAACTATTAATATGACTACACAGCTTCTGCAATGCTTCAGAATGGCATTTTGGTTTGATGTTTTTCTTTTACTTACGTTACTATGAATGAATAGTAACCATGAGTATATTTTTTTTTGTTTTCTTTTTTTTATTCGATATATTTTTTATTTACATTTCTAATGATTTCCCCTTTCCTAGCCCCCCCCCCCCCACTCCCAGAAAGTCCCGTAAGCCCCCTTCTCTCCCCCTGTCCTCCCACCCACCCCTTCCCACTTCCCCGTTCTGGTTTTGCTGAATACTGCTTCATTGAGTCTTTCCAGAACAAGGGGCCACTCTTCCTTTCTTCTTGTACCTCATTTGATGTGTAGATTATGTTTTGAGTAATACAGGTTTCTAGGTTAATATCCACTTATTAGTGAGTGCATACCATGATTCATCTTTTGGGTCTGGGTTAACTCACTTAGTATGATGTTCTCTAGGTCCATCCATTTGCCTAAGAATTTCATGAATTCATTGTTTCTAATGGCTGAATAGTACTCCATTGTGTAGATATACCACATTTTTTGCATCCACTCTTCTGTTGAGGGATACCTGGGTTCTTTCCAGCATCTGGCAATTATAAATAGGGCTGCTATGAACATAGTAGAGCATGTATCCTTATTACATGGTGCGGAATCCTCTGGGTATATGCCCAGGAGTGGTATAGCAGGATCTTCTGGAAGTGAGGTGCCCAGTTTTCGGAGGAACCGCCAGACTGATTTCCAGAGTGGTTGTACCAATTTGCAGCCCCACCAGCAGTGGAAGAGTGTTCCTCTTTCTCCACACTCTCTCCAACACCTGCTGTCTCCTGAATTTTTTATCTTAGCCATTCTGACTGGTGTAAGGTGAAATCTCAGGGTTGTTTTGATTTGCATTTCCCTAATGACTAATGAAGTTGAGCATTTTTTAAGATGCTTCTCCACCATCCGATGTTCTTCAGGTGAGAATTCTTTGTTTAACTCTGTACCCCATTTTTTAATAGGGTTGTTTGGTTTTCTGGAGTCTAACTTCTTGAGTTCTTTATATATATTGGATATTAGCCCTCTGTCTGATGTAGGATTGGTGAAGATCTTTTCCCAATTTGTTGGTTGCCGATTTGTTCTCTTGATGGTGTCCTTTGCCTTACAGAAACTTTGTAATTTTAGGAGGTCCCATTTGTCAATTCTTGCTCTTAGAGCATACGCTACTGGTGTTCTGTTCAGAAACTTTCTCCCTGTACCGATGTCCTCAAGGGTCTTCCCCAGTTTCTTTTCTATTAACTTCAGAGTGTCTGGCTTTATGTGGAGGTCCTTGATCCATTTGGATTTGAGCTTAGTACAAGGAGACAAGGATGGATCAATTCGCATTCTTCTGCATGCTGACCTCCAGTTGAACCAGCACCATTTGTTAAAAAGGCTATCTTTTTTCCATTGGATGTTTTCAGTCCCTTTGTCGAGGATCAAGTGGCCATAGGTGTGTGGGTTCATTTCTGGATCGTCAATCCTGTTCCATTGATCCTCCTACCTGTCACTGTACCAATACCATGCAGTTTTTAACACTATTGCTCTATAGTATTTCTTGAGGTCAGGGATACTGATTCCCCCAGAATTTCTTTTGTTGCTGAGAAGAGTTTTAGCTATCCTGTTTTTTTTGTTATTCCAGATGAATTTGATAATTACTCTTTCTAACTCTGTGAAGAATCGAGTTGGGATTTTGATTGGTATTGCATTGAATCTGTAGATTACTTTTGGCAAAATGGCCATTTTAACTATATTGATTCTACCGATCCATGAGCATGGGAGGTTTTCCCATTTTTTGAGGTCTTCTTCCATTTCCTTCTTCAGAGTCTTGAAGTTCTTGTCATACAGATCTTTCACATGTTTGGTAAGAGTCACCCCAAGATACTTTATGCTATTTGTGGCTATTGTGAAGGGGGTCATTTCCCTAATTTCTTTCTCAGCCTGCTTATCCTTTGAGTATAGGAAGGCCACTGAGTTGCTTGAGTTGATTTTATAACCTGCCAATTTGCTGAAGTTGTTTATCAGCTGTAGGAGTTCTCTAGTGGAGTTTTTTGGGTCACTTAGGTAGACTATCATGTCATCTGCAAATAATAATAGTTTGACTTCTTCCTTTCCAATTTGTATCCCTTTGACCTCCTTATGTTGTTGAATTGCCTGAGCTAGTACCTCAAGTACAATATTGAAAAGATAAGGAGAAAGGGGGTAGCCCTGTCTAGTCCCTGATTTTAGTGGGATTGCTTCAAGTTTCTCTCCATTTAGTTTGATGCTGGCTACCGGTTTGCTGTATATTGCTTTTACTATGTTTAGGTATGGGCCTTGAATTCCTGTTCTTTCCAAGACTTTAAGCATGAAAGGATGCTGAATTTTGTCAAATGCTTTTTCAGCATCCAATGAAATGACCATGTGGTTTTTTTCTTTGAGTTTGTTTATGTAGTGGATTGCATTGATGGATTTCCGTATATTGAACCAACCCTGAATTCCCGGGATAAAGCCTACTTGATCATGGTGGATGATCGTTTTGATGTGTTCTTGGTTTCGGTTGACAAGAATTTTATTGAGTATTTTTGCATCGATGTTCATAAGGGAAATTGGTCTGAAGTTCTCTTTCTTTGTTGGATCTTTGTGTGGTTTTGGTAACAGCGTAATTGTGGCTTCATAGGAGGAATTGGGTAGTGTTCCTTCTGTTTCTATTTTGTGGAATAATTTGAAGAGTATTGGTGTTAACTCTTCTTTGAAGGTCTGATAGAATTCTGCACTGAAACCATCTGGTCCTGTGCTTTTTTTGGTTGGAAGACTTTCTATGACTCCTTCAATTTCTTTAGGCATTATGGGCCTGTTTAGATGATCTATTTAGTCCTGATTTAATTTTGGTATTTGGTATCTGTCAAGGAAATTGTCCATTTCCTCCAGATTCTCCAGTTGTGTTGAGTACAGACTCTTGTAGTAGGATCTGATGATTTTTTGGATTTCCTCAGTTTCCCTTGTTATATCTCCCTTTTCATTTCTAAGTTTGTTAATTTGGATACTTTCTCTGTGCCCTTTGGTCAGTCTGGCTAAGGGTTTATCTATCTTGTTGATTTTCTCAAAGAACCAGCTCCTGGTTTTGTTGATTTTTTTGTATGGTTCTCTTTGTTTCTACTTGATTGATTTCGGCCCTGAGTTTGATGATTTCCTGCCTTCTACTCCTCCTGGGTGAAATAGCTTCTTTTTGTTCCAGGGCTTTCAGGTGTGTCATTAAGCTGGTAATGTATGCTCTCTCGATTTTCTTTTTGGAGGCACTCAGGGCTATGAGTTTTCCTCTTAGCACTGCTTTCATTGTGTCCCATAGATTTGGGTATGTTGTGTCTTCATTTTCATTGTGTTCTAAAAAGTCTTTAATATCTTTCTATATTTCTTCCTTGACCAAGGTATCATTGAGTAGAATATTGTTCAATTTCCACGTGTATGTGGGTTTTCTGTTGTTTTTGTTGCTATTAAAGACCACTTTTACTCCATAGTGATCTGATAGGAGGCATGGGATTAGTTCGATCTTCTTATATTTGTTGAGGTCTGACTTGTGACCAATTATATGGTCGATTTTGGAGAAGGTACCATGAGGTGCTGAGAAAAAGGTATATTCTTTTGCTTTAGGATAGAATGTTCTATATATATCTGTTAAATCTAATTGGTCCAAAGCTTCAATTAGTTTCATTGTGTCCCTGTTTACTTTCTGTTTTCCTGATCGGTCCATTGAGGAAAGTGCAGTGTTGAAGTCACCCACAGTTATTGTGTTAGATGCAATGTGTGATTTGAGCTTTAATAAAGTTTCTTTTACGAATGAGGGTGACCTTGCATTTGGAGCATAGATGTTCAGGATTGAGAGTTCTTATTGTTGTATTTTTCCTTTGACCAGCAAGAAGTGTCCCTCAGAGTCTCTTTTGATGACTTTGGGTTGAAAGTCAATTTTATCTGATATTAAAATGGCTACTCCAGCTTGTTTCCTGAGTCCATTTGCTTGTAAAATTGTCTTCCAGCCTTTTACTCGAAGGTAGTGTTTGTCTTTGACCCTTAGGTGTGTTTCCTGTAAGCAGCAAAATGTAGGGTCCTGTTTACGTATCCAGTCAGTTAGTCTATGTCTTTTTATTGGGGCATTGAGTCCATAGATGTTAAGAGATATTAAGGAATAGTGATTGTTACTTCCTATCATTTTTGACATTATTTTTTAAATTTGATTGGTTAACTTCTTTTGGGTTTGATGAGAGAAGGTTACTATCTTGCTTTTTCCAGGGTGAAGTTTCCCTCCTTGTATTGGTGTTTTCCTTCTATTATCCTTTGTAGGGCTGGGTTTGTGGATAGATATTGGGTAAACTTGGTTTTGTCATGGAATATCTTAGTTTCTCCATCTACAGTGATTGAGAGTTTTGCTGGATATAGTAGTTTTGGCTGGCATTTGTGTTCTCTTAGAGTCTGCATAAGATCAGCCCAGGATCTTCTAGCCTTCATAGTCTCAGGTGAAAAGTCTGCTGTGATTCTGATAGGTCTTCCTTTATATGTTACTTGGCCTTTTTCTCTTAATGCCTTTAATATTCTTTCTTTGTTTAGTACATTTGGTGTTTTGATTATTATGTGACGGGAAATATTTCTGTTCTGGTCCAGTCTGTTTGGAGTTCTGTAGGCTTCTTGTATATTCATGGGCATCTCTCTCTTTAGGTTAGGGAAGTTTTCTTCCATAATTTTATTGAAGATATTTGCTGGCCCTTTAAGCTGTAAATCCTCACTCTCATCTATGCCTATAATCCTTAGGTTTGGACTTCTCATTGTGTCCTGGATTTCCTGGATATTTTGGGTTACAAGATTTTTGCTTTTTGCATTTTCTTTAACTGTTGAGTCCATGGTTTCTATGGAATCTTCAGCGTCTGAGATTCTTTCTTCTATCTCTTGTATTCTGTTGTTGATATTTGCATCTATGTCCACTGATTTCTTCCCAAGGCTTTCTATCTCCAAAGTTGTCTCCCTTTGAGTTTTCTTAGTTGTTTCTACTTCTGATTTTAGATCCTGGATTGTTTTGCTTAGCTCCTTCACTTGCTTGTTTGTGCTTTCCCGTAATTCTTTAAGAGATTTTTGTGTTTCCTCTTTCATGACCGCAGCCCGTTGTCCAAAGTTTTCCTGTATTTCTTTAAGTGTTTTTTGTGTTTCCTCATTATTGGCTTTTGTATTCTCCTGGATTTCTTTCAATGATTTTTGTTTTTCCCTTGCAAGAGCTTCTAACTATTGATCCATTTTCTCCTGAATTTCTTTAAGTATGTCCTTCATGTGTTCCTGTACCAGCATCATGACCAGTGATTTTAAATCCAAATCTTGTTTTACTGGTGTGATGGGGTATCCAGGACATGCTGGTAAAGGAAAATTGGGTTCAGATGTTGCCATATTGCCTTGATTTCTGTTAGTGACGTTCCTCTGTCTGCCTTTTGCCATCTAGTTCTCACTGGTGTTAGTTGGTGTTGTCAATGCTGGACTCACCAGTGCAAGCTGCCCCTTCCCAGGTGACCTCTGGTACACAGCTTACCTCCTGCACTGCCTGGATAAAGGGTGTTGTTGTCCAGGCTGTTCAGACCCGAAGCAGACACCTGAAGGCTCCTGCTGGGGCCCGCTGGATTCACCGGAGTACACTGACTTCTCCCTGCTGGCCGCCTGGATGCCACACTTGCCTCTTTCAGGACCTGGAGATGTGGTGTTGCCCCTCAGGCTGATCTGGATCTGGAAGTGTAGAGGTCCAAGGGCTACTGCCAGAGGCCTCAGGACTGAAGCCTAAGCTCTGTGCCACAGGGAAAGAGCTGTGCTGTGAGCTCCCAGACTGCCTCTGGGCGCACACCAGGTCCCCCGCACTTCCTGGAGACCGAGTGCTGTGGCCCAGGCTGTTCAGATCCCAAATTAGGTGCCTGAAGGCTCCTGCTGGTGCCTGCTGGATTCACCAGAGCACACTGACCTCTCCTGCTGGCCGCCCCGAAGCCCCACCTGCCTCTTTCAGGACCTGGAGATGTGGCACTGCTGCTCAGGCCGATCTGGATCCTGAAGTGGAGAGGTCCGAGGGCTACCGCCAGAGGCCTCAGGACTGAAGCCTAAGCTCTGTGCCACAGGACCCCATGAATATATTTTGTGAGTTTTGATAAATGTATAAAATACAGAATATTTTTCAAATTTGAATGATGTCTTTGTGTAGATACTTTCAGAAGACATGTTCTCAGTTTCCATTACATGTCAGTACATGTGCTACCAAAGCAAGGATTTGCATGAACCTTTTGTGGCATATGCATCTCTATGTGTATTTGAGATTGAATCTACAGATTTGTACATGCTAAAACAAGATTTTTACTTTATTTCCAAATTGTTCAGAAAAGATTTGAGATTCCTTACATGGAAACATAAAATAATAATCGCCGCAGGATGAAAATTTTTATACAAGCTGACATTTGATGGAATATATTAAATGGAACCAGGAAGAAGGCTTATATTCAGGTTATATACAGAATTTATATCTAAATAGTCAGCAATATTACAGATCAGATTAATATCAGAATGATTGAAATCTTACATTCATCTGTTATCATAGAATCTCAACCCCAATTTAAGAAGAAAAGACTAGAGAAGCTCTTTACCCCTGGTATATTTCAAAAAAGACAATGGTGAGTAAAATTGTATCTAAATGTGTTATTTATGGTAAATATTCATTAAAATTATTCTTTAAAGCTAAGTGATGTTTTCAAACTGGAGAATTTCCACAGAAGAGGATATTTTGTATCTATCTCATTCACCAGCATCCTTAGAGAGTCTGTGGAAAAGCATCTTGGGTAGGCTCCTCACTGTTTTGGTAACCTTGGGCCTGACATCTGGGAGTCATAATGCATTTTTATTTTTGGACTGGTTCTCATTGAAGTTTTTCCTCTAGCCTCACAAAAAGATTGGATCTCAAGCTAGGATTCTGAGAAAAGTAAGCCCGGATTTTGGCTATGATACAAGTCTTGGAAACTGTGGTCTGTCTTGGGTTTCCGTCCTCAGAACAAATATTCTCTCAATTTTAAAAAGTCAAGAATGATGTTCACCTCATCCTACATTTTGATTTGTTTTAGAGTAAATCTCTACAGCTTTTCAGGATCATAGATATATGCAATAAATTATTGAAGATATTGGTGTCCAAATTACATTAACATTCATGATAGGTAAATTTTGCAGCCACAAAAAGTTACCACAAACGTAGCAGCTTAAATCTTAAAAAATGTATTGCCTCACACATCCTGTGGTCCAGTGATGTGGGTATACTGGACGATGTCCTTGAAGTAGGCTTCCCAAGACCACAATCAGCTTGTCAGCAGGGTGGATCCCTGATGGTAGACTCTTGGGAGGATTCTGTTTCCAAGTTCATTCAAGTTGATGGCCAGATTTAGATCCTGTGTTTCCAGGCCTAAATGTTCTGCCTTTGCTAGCTTCAGCTGCTGGGTAGTTTTTGCTTCTCTCTGTCTCACTTTGTTCTAATCCTGTAGTGGTGAAACCTTCCTTATCCTGTGTTAATCCACTTGTCTCGTTCACTCTTTCTCCTCTTTCCAAAAATTGCCACGATACTGCATAAACCCAGAGCAAAAAGTCTGAATGACTGTCATTTACAATAATGACTTATGATTTTAGGATATTCTGAATTATTTTATCTTGTGTAAATTTTATATCTATGCAATCCAGTCCCATGAGTACATGCTTATAAGAAGTATTTAACTGATATTTGATTTGTATAATATATATACATATATATATATATATATATGTATATATATATATATATATATATATATATAGTCTCTATATAGAGAAAATAGAAGATAAATAGTCTAAAATTACCCTTTTTAGTCTTTTTGCCCATCCCTTGAGTTAATCGCTTTTTTTTTTTTTGGCCTTGTCTTATGAATGAGTAAAATCAATGAATGTGGCCATAGCCAGGTTTGATAGTAGACATCTGCAAGCAAAGGTAGGAAGATTTGAACTCTGAGGTAAGTCTGGGCTACATGGTCATGTATTATATCCAAAGTAAATTCAATATTTGGAACAGATGAGATGAGAACCTGAACTTTGAGATGTGTGACTCCAAAGCCCTTGCTTTTAAATACCATGTTTGCCAATGCTCCTCTTTCGTTAGCAGTTGGACTTATCAAAGCTATTGACACTCATGGTCTTGTGAAGGTCACTCTGCATCCTCTATTTAGAGGACAAGCAGAGGGGGACTAAATATGCCCACATATTGAATGTGCAAGATTTGGAGTGGAAGTAGCAGAGGCTTAGTAGCATCTAAATGATAGTAAATGGCCAGCCTTGAACACGCACATGCAAGTATCATGATGCTGACTAAGCAGTTCTATTTATATATTAGAATCATGCATGCAATAGCAATTGATGAATAAAAGAGGACATGAATATAAAAGTGGTGGTGAGTGGTACATGGAAGGATTGGGTAGGAGAAATGGTAGGGGAAGTAATGCAATTATGTAAGAACCTAAAAACAGTAAAAGAAAGAAACAAAATTAGATTTTCAAACTTGGAAAATTCTATGGACTGGTGTTATATGGAGAAGTAACCCATTCAGTGTGAGTTAGTACACAGACAGTATATGATCTCTTTAGGAAATATATGTGTTCTCTGCAATAGCCCAAATCAGAAAATTAACCTACAATGCACAGAAGTTTCACAAAAGATCTCCATGTTGTTTTTGGAATGAAATGTGTCCAGATTGAGAGTTTAACAGTGTAGGTAATAGCTATAGCAGAAGCAGTTTGTAGAGAACAATGAAAAATAGGCATCAAAAACTGTGATGTATAGAAAATGAATTTTTGATGCTTATCTCCATGTAAGGGCATGATAGGAAGTATGTTAGGCTTTTATTTTAATAATTTCAGAAAAAAATGTTCAAATACACACATAGAGACATGGTCAAAACACATGGTGTATCTTCAAGCAATTCTTGTTCATAGAACAAAACATAATTCCATTTCTCTCCATTGCTCAATATAAATCGCCTCCTCCTTTTCTAAATCAGACTAATAAGTCAGTCCTGGCAGAGTCATATGCTTTCAACCCTGGAGTCAGCAACTCTCTTACAGACTGGCCATGTTCCTCTAACAAAGTTTGTATTAGCCATACTGGTGTCAAGAGGGTGGGACTCCTGCAGCTTCATTTTTCCTTTGATCTTTTGTTTTTCTTGCACATTTCTGTCTTCTTCTTTAATTGTCTTAGCTGTGAATACTCTCTTTTGTGCCAACTTGTATTGAGTACAGCAGACAGATGCAATCAATGAAGCATCCAATCTCAGCGACAAGCTGCACATGATGTCCATGTTGGATGCAGTGTTTTACAAGACAAAACCCATAGGCATGTTTTCTATTGCAAAACCCAGGAGGAGGCAGCATGTCCGCAGCAGGCCAGAAGCAGGGCTAGGCTTGTACCTTCCAGCAACTCCTGTTAGGAAAGGTAGGGCCTAAAATGTGAACTGAGTTACCATAGCTGTTCAGTATAGGCTCTGTAATGCCTTGAAAATTTGAGGAACAGCTAGTAGAATGATATTGTCTTATAGCCATTTTCTCTCCCGGTGCCCCAAACTATTTTCATGTAGAATTATTTTTTCCCAGGTAAAAGTCTAGTATTTTAAAAAATAAGATACATTCATATTAACTTACTTTTGCTTATCTAGTGATCACAGGGACTAATATATATGGAAATTGAAAAAGAGAGGCCATTTCAAAGCCAAAACCAACCAAAACAATCAAGAAAACGAAAGTTAAGTCATAACGTAAGAAATGGAAGAAAAAAGAAAGGAAAGAAGGAAAGATTGATCTGTTGTGTGAAATAGTACTTTAGAAAACTACAGTACATAGTAGCTGTTTTCAATATTTACAAGCTATGTTTGTACTTAGTCTCACAACTTCCATACTCCTTCCAACATGGGTGTGATGTCCAGCTTGTCCCTGGGATTGGATACTTCATTGCTTGCATGAGTCTGCTGTACTCAACACAAGTTGGAATGAAAGACATTATTCACAGCAAGAACAATTAAAGAATAAGGCAGAAATTTGCAGGAAAACACAATACCAAAAGAAAAGAGAAACTGCATCTGAGTCTCAGGGAAAGGAAACTGAAGAAACTCCTCTAGGATTGTAAGATGGGAGAAAATGGTGTGGACACCCTGTGATAGAAAGAGAACAGAATGTAAAGCAGAAGACATGCTATTGCTTACTTTCTGTTTAGGATGGTCTTGGGAAGACTAATGAAACCTCCGAATCTTAATTTCTATATCAATAAAATAAAGCTCAAAGAAGTCTAATTAATTAGGTACTTAGATAATTAAAACGGGGTCACATTTAACCCAGGCTGGCCTGACACCCCCTATGTAACTGAAGCTGACCTTAATTTTGAAACTCTTGACACTCCTCCAGTCTGTCTCCCAGGTGCAGTTATTATAGGTGTATGCCACTGAGATCAAGCAATGCCATATTTTATGAATATCGTGAAAAAAAACTAGAAGGTATACATATTTGAATTTGAAATTGAACATTATTTGTTCTCACCCAAAATTTCATATAGCCTCCATCCCCAAACTTGTCTATATTCTTCAGGTGTGAGTAAACGTGTGCTTTGTGTTCTGAATAGATTTCATGTATTTAACTTTTTTGACTAAGTCCCTAATTCTACTTCTTTTTATATGTATTTTCTATATTCTTTGTTTACATTCCAAACGATTTCCCCTTTCCCGGTTCCCCCCCCCTCCCCATAAGTCCCATAAGCCCTCTTCCCTCCCCCTGTTCCCCAATCAACCCCCTCCCACTTCTCTGTCCTGGTAATCCCCAACATTGCTGCTCTAGATAGAACTTCAAGTACTGTATTGAAAATACAAGGAGAGAGGGGACAGCCTAGGAGATGGATTGAAGGAATTGAGGGGGATGGCAACCCCATAGGAAGACCAGGAGTATCAACTAACCAGCAGCACTGGGAGCTCCCAGAGACTAAGCCACCAACCAAAGAGCATACATGGGCTAGTCCAAGACACCTTGGCACATATGTAGCAGAGGACAGCTTTGTCTGGCCTCCTTGGGATAGTATGTGCCTAATCCTGTAGAAACTTGATGCCCCAGGGAAGTGGTATGTGGGGGAAGGGGTAGGAGTGGGGGTGGAAGGGGGCAGGGGGTGTGCACCCTCTCAGAGGTAAAGGGGAAAATGGGGGGAGGAACTCTTCTAGTGGTGACTGGGTCGGAGGGCAGCATTTGGGTTGTAAATAAATAAGATAATTTAATAATAATAATAATAATAGTAAAATATATGCTGAAACTAAATCTGAAATATTCAGTGAACCTATGCTGATATACATAAAATGAAGGACAAAACAAAAAAGTACATCTCTGTAATAAATGGTTTATTGTGCTCTGCAAATGTCCAATTTATATGAAGCTTCAAATAGTAACTAAATAGCAATGAGCAATTGTGGTAGGTGGTTTGAGTTATTATTTTATCTTATTTAGTTCTCCTTGTTGACTCAAGCCAGAGATCACAAATTCCCATCCATTTTAAGTCAATATTTTCTCTTTTCTATTAAGGTTTTTATCTTCTGCACACCCATCCACTAGCAGATATATAGTTTTCCAATATGTTCTGCTATTTTCTAGATTGTTTTCTAGATGATTTTCTTTGCCACATGGAAGCATTACAACTTAATGTAATCCCATTTGTCTTAATATGCCTTTGTTTTCTCTAATTTTGTGCATTGTATAAAAATATCCTTGTTCATTAAATTATATTAAATGGTGAGATTTTTTTCACATAATGTTTTCTAATAGTTTTGTCATTATTTTTGCTTTAAAATTTTGAGTTGTTTTTTTTTTTCATAACTGGCAGAAATTCTCACTCCCCTTTTCTGCAATCTAGCAGTTAATATATTGTTTTTTTTGCCACAATTTATTAAAAAAGACTGCCTTTTCTAAAATCCACTTTCTTGTATATTCATTGAAAAGTCATTGGCTATCAATGTAGATATTCTTTTGAGATGCAATCTTGTTATATTGATGTATGTCTGCTTTTTTATCAATCTAGGATTTCAAAGAGCCAAAAGACCTATGGAGATGTGTCTCCCATCCCAGTACTGCCCAGACTTGATTCTGTTTAGTTTCTGAGATCAGACACTATGCAGTGTAGTTTGGGAATGTGACAATGTCATGTTGAGACCCTTCTCAACAGAAGCATAAATTGACCACAAGTATATAACAAGTATTCAGCATCACCAGACATGAAGGAAATATGACACAAAACCACAGTAAGACACCAACTTTTTCTAGATAGAAGGAGTACAAAAAGACGAATATAACAACTGATGCCAAACGTGGAGAAAGGAAACCCTGGGACACAACTTGTAGGCGCCAATTAACTTGCTGACTAATAAAAGTTAAAAGGGTGCTTCCAAATATTATAACTAGAGCTACCATATTATCGAACTACACCATGAAAGGACATATGATGGAAGGATGGTATGCCAAAGAGAGATATGCATTTAATTACTACTGTTAGCACTCTTTATAACAGCCAAGGAATAGAAACATTCTGTGTCTACAAAGTGAAAAATAGATAAAATATTGTACACAATATGGAAGATTATCAACCTTTCTAAATAATTAAGTCTTTATTTACCAAGAACTTGGATGATTATAGAGATTATATTAAATGAAATAAACTGGGTGTTGAAAGAAAAATATTATATTGCTTTACTTATATGAAATATGAAAAATAGTTGGTCTCATAAATTGAGAGCAATGTGGTGGTTTTCAGCAGAAGGGAAGACAATGGTGAGAGTTATGAGGATATTGGCTAATGTGCACTAAGTTTGAGTGTAATGAGAATGAGAAGCTTCTGTAGGCTACAGACTTTAAAGAAATAATAATGATAATGATAATGGTAATGATAATGTAGTTTTCATTTTCAATGGATAGCAAAAGGGGTTTTAAGTTGCTTAACCATACATAGTGGCAATGCAGGTGATGTTTGAGGTGGGAAATGTGATGAACTTTATTCCAACTACATAATGGATGCCTGTTTCACAGCAGCACAAGATGCTACATTCACAGGCATGGTTTTGTTTTGTCATATAGCAATAAAAAAGGAAATAAAACTGAGAAGAGGACATCGCCTTAGAAGTCATGGTAGGAGGTGCCAAGTGGTGATGTTTGCTGATGTATTTCTATTATTTGCTTTTCCTCCTTTAAATTAATATTTATGAAATCTAAAATTCTAGTAAATGTAGTAAGAACAAATAGTTCTATGACATCACCAGCCATTTGGGGCCCTACAGCTAAAAGAGAAAGTGAATGCACTTCCCAACCCCTATCCAAGAAGCTATCTCCAACTAATAGCTCCTCGAAAAGAAAAACATTGGTTTTCTCCAAGGGACTATCACGGGGGAAAGGAAAGACTCTTAAGGGTAGCCTTAAATCCAGAAAGAGATGGCCAACACACACACACACACACACACACACACACACACACACACACACTACACACACACACACACACACACACACACATACATACACATACACACACATAAACACACATACACATACACACACACATACACACACACACACATACACACACACATACACACACACACACACACACACACACGCAAAACAGTCTCAACATTATCCAGTGGGTTCTTTATCTCATAATGTTAAGCCAATATATAAAGTGAATATACATTATGACTTCTGTTTTGGATTTTTTATAGGATTCCTGTGTGTGTAAAGAAGTGTCTGTCTTTTCCTTTGGATTTTTTTCTTCTTCTGTTGTTTGATCATATTCTAATTCATTTGGTTTTGATTTAACTTACTGGATCCTATTACATTATTATTTATTAGATACTTGTTTGTTTACCAATGAGATAGAAATTGGATGGATCCAGAGGAAGTGGAGGTGGGAAAAATGGAGTAAATGGAAGGAAAACCATAATCAAAATATATTATATGGAAAGAATATTATTTTAATTGAAAAATGATTATTTTCTCATCCAATACATTCCAATACAGTACCCCATTCCTCCTAGCTCCCCACACACCTCTTCTTCCTTATAGATCCATTCCCTCTCTGTTATCCTTCAGAAGAGAGCAGGACAAACCAAACACACACACACACACACACACACACACACACACACACGTCAAAATGATATAATAAGAGAAGGAAAAAACTCTCATTTTTAGAGTAGATAGCACAACCCAATGGGAGGAAAGGAGACCGAAGAACAGACAAAAGAGTCAGAGAGAGACATATGAACTCCAACAGTTAAGAAACAACAGAAACACCAAGCTAATAACCATATACGCACATGCATATAGCATATATGCAGATGACCTGGTAAAGGCACATGTGGACTCTATGCTTGTTGTTTCAGTCTCTGTGAGGACATAGGAGCCCTATGTGGAGACTTATTATTCCTGAGGCCTAGTATGGAACTAAACATTACTGGCTAAAACCAAAAAGGTCAATGAAATGATTCCTAATGTTATTCTGCTATACTCATACATCATTGCCTTGTCCAATCTTCATCAGAGTGGTTTCCTCAGGTAATAGGTAGGAGTGGGTGCAGAAACATACAACAAGATGTTATGCAGAAGAGAGTCTAAATTGAAGTTCTCTATCAGGTCTCTCCCCCTGGAGTTCGGGCAGCCCTGCCGAAGACTGACAAAAAATATTATAAGAGTTGGAGTGGATGGAGGACACTATGAGAACATGGCCCACTGAAAAACAATTAACAATAAGAGAAAATATATTATCCTTCTGTATTTGAATTTCTCTTAAAATAATATGCGTAATAAAACATATTATTGAAATTAGAGAACCATTTCCTATTTAAAAGGAAGTAAAACTATTTTAAACTATGGAAGATACTGGATTTTGACTTTCACTTAATTTCTCTTTCACTGGTTAATCATCCTTTTGTCCAGGTAGAAAAATAATACTTCTATGATCTATCGCACATAGCATATTTCATCTTATGGAAGCCCAACAATTAATTCTGAGAGACTTCTACATTTTACAAAACAGTTCACATGGAGTCTTGTCATCACATATACCACTGGAATTTTTGGGAGTCCAGCCAATGTGATAAACCATTATCTCTGCTATGTTCTAGGTGAGTGTTACTGAATACGAAAAATGAATCTGTGACTTTGTAGTAAGATGTATCTCCTTCTCACACTTGGGAAATATGTCTCTTTATCACTATGCAGCTACATTCAAATGTCACCATTAATGCTATAAGAGTTTTTATCCTAACATAAATGAAAAATTTTGGAAAATTTAAATCCTTTTATGATCTATCACTACAACCATTCTGATAAATTTGTACCACTTTGGCATGCTTTTATTATATACATATGTATCTGTTCTACTATATTATATAGTAGATCGTTTCAAAACATACCTTTTGGTCCCCATAATTTTCAATGTCAAATCCCCTTAGTTATTAATGCAGCCTATTTATTCCTGAGCATGTCTGTGCCATACCAAACATCACTCACTTGGTTGCTACAGTTTATAAGCTGAACTATCTTTCCAACCACATCTTTGTGGGAAATTTCATTGCTGCATCAAGCAAGCTGTTCTAGCAATGTACAACATGGAGTACTGCCTATTCCAGAGGTTTTGTATCAGCTGTTCAGGTCATTCATCTTCCACTTACCCACCAGCAGTGGAGATTAGACATTTGGTGTTACCATAAGTGACTTCACCTAGCACACCTCTGGATTGAAATATGCTGGAAAGACACAATCAATGTGGAAAATTCCCTTCCATTTACCTTTCTGTCCGTGGTCTGGGTCTCAGACATTTTTTGCACTTTCTTCTCATTTTAACTTCATACACACTTTTTTTTTTTATATAGAATCTGGCACCGAAATTGTTTCATTCTCAAACTGCATCTTCTAGACTACATATACATGTTAATAGTCCCGATATCCAGGGAAGGATTAGATGGTGCTTCAACTAAGCTATTTAAGATGCACCAATGGAATTACTACAGTACTTAAATAATTAGCTACAAGTTAACATGTAACACAAGATTTATTTATAATTGTGACAAAAATACAAATGATTCCCATAGCTTCTATGTATTAAGCTTAGTGCATCTGAGTTTTATTAATAGTTTTTATTTTCTTAAGCAGAATAATGCGAACAGATAAAAAAGCCAGGTAATTTGTATTTGGTTATTTGAAATGTAATCTTCATGTACTATCTTTCTACCAATTCTGAGAAATGGACAACAGTGACTAACATGCATGATATACATGCATAATCATCGGCAAACATTTTCTACCATAGGACTCATGAATTTCTTTTATTTTATTCAAATCCACATGGCCTAGGCTGGTCTCAGAATTGTGTCACTGTGCCTATTCCATCTTCCTGACGACTGGAATCTGTAGGACGACACACTATGATTTTACTATTTTGTCTTATTTTATTTTTGAATTCTTTGATGTCACTGTATCTCCTTAGTATTGACTCAAAATTCTATCTTACTGTCTCTCTTTCCCTCTCCCTCTCTTTCTCTCTGTGTGTCTCTGTCTCTGTCTCTGTCTCTCTCTCTCTGTGTGTGTGTGTGTGTGTGAGAGAGAGGGGGGGGGGTATATCATGAATTTGCATACAGATCTTGCCACATATCAGGTTAAAACTAGAGAGTGTCCAAAGTTGTTTTCCAACTGGAAAGAATGTGTAATAATGTTATTGTACAAAGCAATTCACTCGCTTTTCTTAAATAATGCAGATACCTATGATTCTAGAAAAGATATACATGGAAAGAATACATTAAAATCAAGCTCCAGTAAATGTTAGCTTTAAAAGTCTATTAAATGCTACACAATATCAGTTCACAGTCCATCAAAATGTATGTTTTCCTCCTTTGGGTATAGTTTTGTTCTAGCATTGGCTTCCATGCATCAAACAATGGAAGAGGATAGAGTAGCCTATACCAAAGGGAGCCACAGCAGTCTGAGAAACTAAGAGATTCTTTATCCAGGAGTCATAGGAAGCCATCATTGTTTGCATAGTAGATTTTGAAATAAAGGAATGAAAGTTTTCATGACTCATACCTAAGTACTTTCCTATATAATTTTGTAGTTTATATACCACATTTTCTGTATCCATTCCTCCATTGAAGGACATCTGGGTTCTTTCCAGCTTCTGGCTATTATAAATAAGGCTGCTATGAACATAGTGGAGCATGTGTCCTTATTGTATGCCAGAGAATCCTCTCCGTATATGCCAGAGTGGTATAACAGGGTCCTCCGGAAGTGTCATGCCTAGTTTTCTTAGGAACTGCCAGACTGATTTCCAGAGTGGTTGTACCAGCTTGTAATCCCACCAGCAAAAAGAGGACTGTTCCTCTTTCTCCACATCCTCACCAACACCTGCTGTTTCCTGAGTTTTTAATCTTAGCCATTCTGACTGGTGTAAGGTGAAATCTCAGGATTGTTTTGATTTGCCTTTCCCTAATGACTAATGATGTTGATCATTTCTTAAGGTGCTTTTCAGCCCATCGAAATTCTTCAGGTGAAAATTCTTTGTTTAGCTCTGTACCCTATTTTTTAGTAGGGGTATTTGCCTCTCTGGAGTCTAACTTCTTTAGTTCTTTGTATATATTGGATATTAGCCTTCTGTCGAATGTAGGGTTCTACTCTGCTATTAAAAACAATGAATTCATGAAATTCTTAGGCAAATGGTTGGAACTGGAAAATATCATCCTCAGTGAGGTAACTCATTCTCAAAAGAACCCGCATGGAATGCAGTCACTGATAAGTGGATATTAGCCCAGAACCTCTGACTACCCAAGATACAACTCACATATCAAAGGATTCCCAAGAAGAAGGAAGGAGAGTGTCCCAGAAAGGCTTGATGTAGCATTGTAGGGGATTATCAGGACAGAGAAGTAGGAGGGGGTTGATTGGGGAAAGGGTGGAGGGAAGAGGGATTATGGGACTTATGGGGAGGGGGAAATCAGGAAAGGGAAAATCATTTGGAATATAAACAAAGAATTTAGAAAAAAAAGTTTTGTAGTTTAAAGAAATTTCACAACCTAAATTATGTACTAACATGTATCTCCTGGCCAGAGTTCACGGTGTCAAGGTTAACTTTAAGACTAACATAACTTTCATGCCACAATATTGTTTTACATAAAATTCTATAGATCATATTGCCAAGAAAAGAATCAAATCAAATTACAAATGTATTAAATTCTAGGATTCATTGGGAAAAGCTGTTTAGGAGTTAGGAAGAATCAATTCAAAGGCAGACAGAGGAATGCCAGCCACATGGACTTGCAGGCTGGCTTGGAAACACAAATCAAGCCATTTGTGTAGTTGACAGTGACTATGGATTCAGTAATCTTTCTGGATGGCATAGTATTAGCTGTAGTCTTCTGTCAGCTAATCTAATGACCATCAGGAACATTGATATTATATTAGTTGTATTTTGTTTATATGGCCTGATTGATTTTTAATCTGCTCAAAGAATGATTAATCCTGAACTTCCTTTTATTTTAACAATTTTTTAAAAATATTGGTTAAGTTCTCAGTAAGAAGAGAGTATATCGAAGCATTTCAATATTATTATAGGTGATACTACGATTATTTTTATTGGGGATGTTATTTATGGAGATGTTTCTCCTAAGGTAACTATGGTCATCAAAGGCATAGACATTCATAATGCTGAACTCAAGTATATGAAACTAGCAGATATTATCTGAGACATGAGTTGCCACAGAAAGTTATTCAATACTCTTGTGAAGATTTGACCTACAATGAAGATTAATGTTATTGCATGAGGAAAATTAAAAATATGGATGAAAATCACTTCTCATTCTTGGAAGATTTAACCTCAAAACAGGCTCCATATTGTTCTGGCTCTTATAGTCTTTCCCAATAATCAATAAGTCTTGGGTTTAGGGGCTTTGTTGTAGATATGCTCCTTGGGAAGTCCTTGGTTTCAGGAGTCTGAATTTTCATTGATTTCCATATTCTGTTATATGCTGATAGATCACGAACAAAGCAAAAGACATGCTAATGTTGATGGAAGAAAGGCCAGAGGTCCTCAACTCTACACAGAGAACCATAGGCAATTAAGGAGAACTAAAAAAGAAAGAAATAGTCTTCTGTAGGGAAGAGTTCACCAGTGGTCAGATTGAAAACATACATATAAGTAATATTATTCAGATCACAGAAATTGTGTGTGTGTGTGTGTATACATATGCATGCATGTGTTAAGATTTTTCACATTTTAGGTAACATTTAATTACATTTTGATCAAGGAAAATGACATTTTCTCTAGCTTCAGTCTAGCCTCATTTTGTGGTACAAGTAGAGTGCAGAGCACTGCGCTGCTTTGAGGTAATACTATAGATAAATTAAACACTTCAGATTGCATTGTTTAAAGATGATCTTAGGCAATACTTCAGGAAAAGAAGTAAAAAATAGAGAAGATAGTTGAACCAAAGTATAATATTAATTCTGCTGTGATGACTTTTTAAAAATGTGTGTTATTATCAAGTGTCTGTTTCAGGGCTTGGGAGATTGGCTTTGTTAATGACTATAATAAGAACAAGTGCTTATAAAACAAAGTGACTAGCTTGGGATGGGGAAGGAGGGATCTTTTATGAAGTTTGACCCATAAAATAATAACTTAGCACTTAACAATATTTTATTTTTTTTCTTGGGAATATGGTAACCAAGTTGCTTGGAGACCTGCACGTTATTTATAGGCAAGTCTGAATGGAAGGAAGTGTGTGCGTGTGCGTGTGTTTGTGTGTGTGTGTGTGTGTGTGTGTGTGTGTGAGAGAGAGAGAGAGAGAGAGAGAGAGAGAGAGAGAGAGAGAGAGAGAGAAAGTGAAGTTACTCTTGAGGCTGCTATTGATTGGTGTTGCTGGGAAGAAGTCCACATAGGCCTTGCTCTCCAAAGGAAGTAATGGTTGACCTTCTTAAGCTGCAACAATAGTGAGTCCCTCTGTAGCTCTGTGTGCTTCCCATTCTTCAATGTATTGAAGATATTGCCTGTTGCCAAGGAAATAGTGTCAATAGGGTAAAAGGTCATATTTATTGAGTCACTGCCTAGAAGACAAACTTCTAGAATTCCCAGCTACAAGAAATAAATTGTGTTATGTTTGGTCACTGATACTTTGGGATTGTAGCTTATCTCAGACTATTCTAATTAATATGGGAAAAGATTTCTTGATTATACATATTTAACACCTATAAAAATCTAAGTAACCTTTTTGCTGCATTCTCCTGCAACTGTAACACAGGAGCAAATTCTATCAGTTAGTAACAGCATATAGAAATATACTAATCTCATAATAACTTATATAGTATAATGGAGAAGACAGTAGCACCCTTCATATCAACACAGTGAATGCTTATGTGATAAGACTGGACATGATCTCTGTTCCCTTACAACTACTGAAGAGGAAGAATGGTCTCTTTCATTATGATAAGCAGTCCTTTTAAAAGGCATTATTATATCTGAAGATATGTTGTCTCTAGTAACTGGTCAGTTACTTCCCATTCAATCTCAAATGGTCCTCATTAGAGAAGCATGAAACAAGTCATAAGTTGCAAGAAAAAGAAAAATAAATTGAGGCATAGGTTATCAAGTCTGCAGTATAAGGAATGCAAGGATTTTAAGGAGGACCAAAGTGCAGATGCAAAAGAAGACTCACTTTTCAACTTCTATAGCATAGTGAATCTCTATGTTTGATAATATTAATATGTATCAGAATGGCAGCTTAAGATTTTGATAGTCCCTAAAACAAAGAAAAGATGAATGCTTGAAGTAATGAAAGTCAATTTCTACAATATTATCTAATACATTGCATACATGTGCTAAAGTAGCACTCAACATTCCAATAATATGTATAACTCTTCTGTATCAATAAACATGACAGGATTGTTTTATTTGTTGTTTTTAAGTTAGATCATTTTGTTTGATCCTACACTTGGAAGACACATGTAATTCTTTCCCTTTCTTCCATGAAAACATTTTTTAAAATCTTGTAAATAAATAAAATACCCCACTGCATAGTCTTCTGTGATGATCACATAATTTTAAAATTTCCAAAGATAAGGAATATGGTTTGAAAAATCCATTGTGTGGGCTAAATTTCTCTCCCAATGTCTTCAACCTGAAGAAGCTCTAGCTGGGTGGGAAAGCACGGCACTTGTTGCCTTTATTACCAAAGAAAGAATCGTGCTCTGGAAAGAAATGATGTGCAGGTGAATGCATGGCAATCTGCCTTAAAAACTTTCAAACTTTACGTTGAAACCTTAGTTATGTGGTGAATTTTATTTTTATAATCTATATTATTATAGATATTAGAAGATATTATTACATCTATTCTATCTATTTTATCTAATATTAATTATCTAATTAATATGAATAGTAATATCTATATTACCTATGTCCATTAATATCTCTACTAAAGATATTTACTGTATATTTCTAAATATTAATACAGATTTTTTAATGAACTCTGTTAGATTATTTATGTTTTAATATTATGTAAAACACTGTCTTAGGATGTATTTATTTCATTTGTAATGAGGTAGGACACATTTAAATACAATAACACACAAGGATACTGATCACAAAAAAAACCACAGGAATAGGAAAAGATGAATACATTTAGAGTCTTTGCTAGCATTTGAACTGGTCTATGAAATTGGATACATATGAAATTATTTATGTGTAGCTACAATCCAGATGAAGACTAGAGCAACAGCCCAAATAAAATTGACTCCTCTTATGTAACCTCACTGATGATTAATGATACACTGTTCTTAGTCAGTGATTAACAAATAAAGTTTTCAATAGAAATCACTTCATTCTTACCTTCTGAAGTAATCTTCAGTACTTTAGTACTTGATTGCATGTGAAAGAAGTTTTTTAGACTGTAGTGATGATCAGATCACCAGAATATGATTTATATATATATATATATATATATATATATATATATATATATATATATGGTAGTAAGATAATATATATTAATATATATATATGGTAGTAAGATAATATATATTACTATATATATTATATTATACAGTACCAAATATATATATACAGTACCAAATTTATATATAAATATACAGTATATATACATACATACAGTGCCAAATATTTATATGCATATATATACAGTATATATACAGTACCAAATATATATATATATATATTATATTTAAGAAGCAATTTTCACAAAATCAATGATTGGTATAGTACAGTACTCCCCTTACGAGAAACACACCTGCTCTGCTGTAATACAAGTGTCTGCTTATTTTACACCAGGAAATCTTCATTGGCAAAACCCCATCAAAAGCTATCATCACCACTTGCTTTTTTCTGTTTTTGTGACAGTATTGAGGAAAATGAAGCACATTCACTCGTCTTCAATTATAACACTATGAAGGTTCAAAGAGCCTAGCTTTACCCCACAGCTGGAATCTGGAGAAGTACAACATTATTGCTGGCACCACTTGAGAGTCTTGCTTATTCTGCACCATGGATTAACAGATTCGGCAAGCAAAATAGAGTGAATGCAGAACTATATAGGAACCTTGATGTTTCTCTTTGGAGACATGTAAATCTATCCTGGATTAGTGTGTGGCAGAACTGTTTATTTCCATTCTCAGTTCAAGACATTGCTTATAAACGGTTTTGCCAGCTGTAACATGAAGAAGCTTCATTGAGTTTTTATTATTTTCCTGTAATTTCAATTATCTTTCTGATATTTCTAATGACCAGTCTCGATCCTGGTTTACTTTTTCTTTACAGATAATCAATTTTCTTTCATAGACTGGAAGTCCAAACTCTTCCATGTCAATGTGATTCCCCAAGATGTTCATTTGAAGAACAAAGCATGAATCATTCATGCTCCTAAATTCATACCTGTCATATGGCATTGTAATAGCTATTCTTCTCATAAACCTGAAGGCTTAAGTTCTCTGTCTTAAGTGTTCTCCAGTCAGTGTCTTGGTGCTTAAATAATGCAGGCAACACTGAAAAGGTTCATCAATGAGACATGTGGGGGGGAGAAAAGGGAGGGATATATGATGCAAAAATTACATTTAATTAAATAAAATAATTTTGTTGCTTCAAGATTTTTTAGGCAACAGAAAACTAAAGTTAGGGTTGAAACCTGCTAGAGCTTTATTTTTTGCAAAGGGAACAATGTATCAATTTATGTTAAATCTGAATGGTAATGTATCCATCAATGTGCTTATAGGATTTTCCAAGATTCCCCAAATGAGCACTTTCCTCAAGATGAGATAAAAGATAATCTGACAGTATGAGTTTTCTTGAACAAAATGAAAATATAAACAAGCTGAAATCCTCTTATGAGAATTTATGTGACAAGCATCTCATATAAAATTGACTGGACTTGGTTCATGTTGCAGGAATTTACAGATATAAAGAACTACTTTTTTTCCCCCCTCTGGCCGCAGTGCGTAGTTTGAAAACACTGGATGTCAGAACAACAAAGAGAAAATAGTCAAAATGCACAGATTTCATTGCCTGGCACAGAGAGCTAAAGAAATCTGTTATTTCTTGTCTTTGTATTTGAAAGTTTTACTCAATGTTTATACTCTAATAGAAACTGATTTAAATGCACATCAACTTTGAATCTTGTATTTTGTGTCCCTGGTATAAATTTACAGTTAACACATGATGGTTGAGATTTTCTTGCTTAGATTCATAACACTAATAATGGGATACAATGTCACTGATAGGCCACTCTTTTCTTACCCCTCCCAAAATGTCATAAAATTTTAGGCAGAGGAAAGGATGAGGTAATATATCTCATATGCCAATAGGATATTAATTTCTAAAGAATGCATCCCAAACATTTGAATGTTACGGAACACTTTCTAAGTTAACTCCCCAAAGGGTGTAACAAAATCTAAATGAATCTGTAAAAGTAGTTTATGAAACATGTATTACATTAAGCTTGGGAGAATGTGGTTTTAGGAATGTTTCTGAACACAGTATGCAGACTCCCCTCTCTGTCTCTGCATATGTCATGAACATCCACTCCTCAAAAGAAAACATTTTCATTTTCTAAACTCACATTTAGGTGACTAGATATTTGAACTTTTAAATTTATGTCAACAAAGAAACACCAAAGACTCTTAACATTAACAAGCATGCTTTTCTTAGTGCTCTCATGAAGTCATGCTATGAAGACATAGTAGCTGAAGCCAAATTTAAGTGCAGGATGGGTTGAAGAATTTTGTCTCAAGTAGACAAAGATATTTGATAAGTAGCCATGAGCCTAGTTGCTTCTTGACTTTTTGTAAGAAAATCGGGGCATAGAAAATTGTATTTTTGCTCCATTAGGAAAAGACAAGATGACATTGTTGAGGGTTGGGTCTCGGGGAAAGGGGTCAAGAATGCTGTCTTCTCTACAGAGAAGAAATGTAAGATAAATTCAGCGCCATGAATTGGAATCCGGACTGACTACTGAAAAAGTCCAGGAATGAATCATTTTCATATTATGACAATTCTCTGTGCAATGTTCCATCAGTGAGCGGTATGTTTAAATGTTATAAATGAAGTATAGTTTTCAATGACTGTCTTTGGTTTTGAACACAGAAGCACCTCAATGTTGGGCTAATTTATGTTTGTAATTTTAAATCTACCCCTAGGGAAAGTTACATTTTGAACTCTTGTTGTCAATGAAGTGCTGATTGTCACAATTTATGGTACTTATCATGGACTATATCCTGATTCAAGAAACAAAAGAGTTGCTTGCAGACAAAAGGATATTTTAGAACAAAGATCTCTACTAAGAGTACATCTACTCCATTCAACACTAGTCTGAAAGATTCCTGTAGGAGAATGATGAAAATATTCTAGATCAGGTGAACAATGGTTTAGGTTATTTCTTTCTTTGAAGAAGTGAATATTTTAGATATTTCTGCATTTCAAGTAAGTAGGACTAGGACTGAAGCAACAACTCAGTTTTTTTCTGTAGAGTGCTTGCCTAGCATACAGGAAGCCCTGGGCTTGATCCCTAGAACTACATGAACTAAACATGGTGACTCAAAGGAAAGATCCACAGCCCTCTACCTACTAAATGCTGGGAAATGTGTTACTACTTCCAATTAACTGGAAAATCAGAAGAATTAGAAGAATGAATATGGCTGATTTCTGAAAACTCAAAGATTCCATAAACCTTTCTTTAGGTAGTCAGTGTCCAAATTTTGAAAAATATTTCAGAGAGGTGTTACAATTAGATAATGGAAAGGATTCAGGAAGTAAGACATGCTGAGTTTAAAATAAAAAAGACAAAAAGTAAAGTTGCAGAAATCCCTTGATATATTACTATAATAGTTATTTTAAATTTTATTTATTTGTTTGTTTATAGAATGTTTTCCTACATAGCCAGTGTTGTCCTCTCTTTCATGACCCTTCTGTATCAGCCTCCCACGGGCTGGAATTACATAATTGTCTCAAAAGCTGCCATGATTCCTTGGGAATGTATGCATTGATTTGAAAATGTTAGAAATTAACATATTAAGGCAAGAACAATGTACATAAAATTGTGTTCTTTTTTTTAGTTTTAAAGTTTTTTAAATATATTCCTTTTAAAGATTTATTTATTGCATGTATGTGGGCACACTGTAGCTGTCTTCAGACACCCCAGAAGAGGACATCAGATCTCTTTACAGATGGTTTTGAACCACCATTTGTTTGCTGGGATTTGAACTCAGGACCTCCAGAAGAACAACTAGTGCTCTTAAGCACTGAGCCATCTCTCCAGCCCTAGATATATTCTTTATTTACATTTCAAATGTCATTCCCTTTCCTGGTTCCCCCCCCAAAAAAAAAAACCACCTAACCCATCCCCCCTCCCCCTGCTCACCAGTCCACACACTTCCTCTTCCCTGTCCTGGCATTCCCCTATACTGGGGCATTAAGCCTTCTCAAGACCAAAGGCCCCTCTTCCCTTTGATGTCCAACGAGGCCAACCTCTGCTACATGTGCACATGGGTTCCTCCATGTGTACTCTTTGGTTGGTGGTGGTTTAGTCCCTGGGAGCTGTGAGGGTATTGGTGGTTCATATTGTTGTTCCTCCTATGGGGCTGCAAATCCCTTCAGCACCTTGGGTCCTTTCTCTTGCTTTTCCATTTGGAACCCAGTACTCAGTCAAATGGTTGGCTGAGAGCGTCCCCTCTGTATTTGTCATGCACTGGCACAGCCTCTCAGGAGACAGCTGTATCAGGCTCCTGTCAGCAAGCACTTGTTGGCATCCACAATGGGTTTGGTAACTGTATATGGGACGGATACCCAGGTCAGGCAGTTGAATCAGCACCATGTGTTGAAAAGTCTATCTTTTTTTCTACCTGATGGTTTTAGCTCCTTTGTCAAAGATCAAGTGACTGTAAGTATGTGTGTTCATTTTTGGGTCTTCAGTTCTATTCCATTGATCTACCTGCCTCTCTCACTGTACCAATACCATGCAGTTTTTATCACTGTTGCTCTGTAGTACAGTTTTAGGTCTGATTCCCCAGAATTTCTTTTATTGACTAAAATAGTTTTTTACTATCTTGGGTTTTTTATTATTCCAGGCAAATTTGAGAATTGCTTTTTCTAACTCTATAAAGAATTGAGTTGTAATTTTGATAGGGATTGCATTGAATCTGTAGATTGCTTTCAAGCAAGATCACTATTTTTACTATTTTCATCCTGCCAATCCATGAGTGTGGGAGATCTTTCCATCTTCTTTTTTTTTAAGTTGTTTATTTGTTATATGTAAGTACACTGTAGCTGTCTAAAGAAACACTCCAGAAGAGGGAGTCAGATCTCGTTATTGATGGTTGTGAGCCACCATATGGCTACTGGGATTTGAACTCAGGACCTTCAGAAGAACAGTCTGTGCTCTTAACCACTGAGCCATCTCTCCAGGTCCCCTCTTTCCATCTTCTAAGATCTTCAATTTCTTTCTGCAGAGATTTGAAGTTCTTGTCATACAGATCTTTCACTTGTTTAGTTAGAATCATAACACGGAATTTTATATTATTTGCTACTATTGTGAAGGGAGTTGTTTCTCTAATTTCTTTCTCAGCCTTTTTATCCTTTGAGTGCAGGAAGGCCACTGATTTGTTTGAGCTAATTTTGTATCAAGCCACTTTGTTGAAGTTGTTTATCAGCTTCAGGAGTTCTCTGGTGGAATTTTTGGGGCCACTTGATTATCGTATCATCTGCAAATAGTGGTATTTTGAGTTCTTCCTTTCCAATTTGTGTTCCCTTGACCTATTTTTGTAGTCTAATTGCTCTGGCTAGGATTTCAAATACTATATTGAATAAGTAGGGAAAGAGCAGGCAGCCTTGTCCAGTCCCTGATTTTAGTGGGATTGCTTTTACTATGATTAGGTGTGGACCTTGAATTCCTGATCTTTCTAAAAACTTTTAACATGAAGTGGTGTTGGATTTTGTCAAATGCTTTCTCAGCTTCTAATGAAATGATCATGTGGTTTTTTCAATGGGTTTGTTTTTATAGTGGATTTCCTTATTTGTACCCATCCCTGCATCCCTGGGATGAAACTTGATTATGATGGATGATAGTTTTGATGTGTTCTTGGATTCCATTTGTGGGGATTTTATTGAATATTTTTGCATCAATATTAATAAGGAAAATTGGTCTGAAGTTCTCCTTCTTAGTAGGGTCTTCATCTGGTTTAGGTATCAGAGTAATTGTGGTTCCATAGAAGAAATAGAGTTTCTGGGTATGGAGTCCTGTGGCAGAGAATCTTTTCCAGCAGCAGTGTTCAATTTTTAAAATTAATTAATTTGTGTGTGTGTGCCTATATGTGGCAAGGTTCTCATGTTTGCAGGTCCAAAGACAAGTTGCAAGAATTGGTTGTCTCCTTTAATCATGTGGAATCCAGGGAAAGAACTCAGGTTCTCAGGTTTTCCAACAAGTAACTATACCACTAAACCAACCTGGCATCCTGGTATTTGTACTGTTATCATGAATATTTTATTAGTGTAGATGTAGATATGTTTAGGATTAAAGATTAGGTCAAAATAACAAACATATGCACTTCTGTAAATTAAAATTAAAGTAGCATACTCTCGATCTATGAGTATATAGCCACAATTTTAAAATACTTCAAGATCGCGAAGAAAATTCACAGAGCCTTGAGGATGGAAAAAAATGATGAATTTGAAGATAACTGAGACCTGGAGAAGGACTGGCATACTCAGGTCTGGGACCATGCTGTGTGTCAATTTCTTCGGTATAATTGTTTTCAGTGTTTCTTTGCAACCAATGTCAAGCACATCAAAATGTCTTGGTGACAAGCTAACAAGAAAAAAATGGTAAATAAACTACAAATTAGTCATTAGAAATCAAGAGACAATTTTGAAAAATGAAGAAAAATGAATCCCAAAATATTTCAAATTATTCAGGGGAAATCTCTCTGCACAGTTATAATGCACATTATTTTGTCAAATTATCACATCTCTTGAGCTCACTGTGAAGTGATGTCTGGGAGAAGACTTACTTGTTGCCTCTTGCAGACACAAACATACTTATCTTAATGTTTCCCCCAGATCAGGGTCCTTATTCCAAAGATAAAATTATCCCACTAACTCTGTGATAGAAAAGAAAGAGAGCAAGTAAACAGTCCAAAGGTTCTTGAGAACAGCTAGAATATTAGTCATTTCCAATAGAGTTTTCTATTTATCTTACACTATGCAAATGCCTATGGTGGGGAAGAAAAGCTGAAACTTTAGTCATGCCTTATCCATGATTAGAAAACTTAGCTGGGAACTGCAGCTTGCACTATCAACTGCCCAGTTTGTTTCTGCTAGGTGTGGTGAACCAGGAAATTTCTTGTGTCTCTTATCTGTCACTATTCATTTTATTACCTGGAAGTCTCTCCATACTACACACTCTTCCCTGTATAGGACTGTTTCTGACAGTAACTTTAGCTGGCTGTCCTAAAGCATCTTCAAGTTGACTTCCACGGGAAGTTTTGAGTGCCTGATTTAACTGATGTTTTGCTGTCTGTCTTTCTGTCTGTCTGTCTATTTATCTCTATTTGTTCTTTTAGTTTGGCTTGCTATGTATTTAATGAACTCACATTAAAAAAAGGAATGCCCATCAGAAATCATTCTTCTGATTACAGAGAACAGCAGAGGAAGGATTTATGTATAGTATGCTTCTCCTTTTGCAGAATTTGTCTGAAATACCATGGAGAAAAAACAGACATTAGCCATCGAAGTAATAGGAAACAAATAAAAGTGGTCCTAACAAGTGAATAGAAAAGAATACGTTTTCAGTTGTCTTGAAGCATGTTCATGAAAACTTACATGTTCTTGTACCACTACTGCTAGTACACTGTTGTGAAAGATTTTGCCAGCACACATTTAATGGTAGTCATTCACAATCATTATCAGCATGATATGTTGCCCGTTAGTACATTAATTTTTTATATATTTTTATTTTCTATATTCTTTGTTTACATTCCAAATGATTTCCCCTTTCCCGGATCCCCCCTCCCCATATGTCCTATAAGCCTTCTTCTCTCCATCCATTCTCCAATCACCTCCCTCCCTTTTTTCTCTGTACTTATATTCCCCTCCAATGCTAGATCAATCCTTTCCAGGATCAGGACCTCCTCCATACTTCTTCATGGGAGTCATTTGTTATGCGATTTGTGCCTTGGGTATTCAGGGCTTCTGGGCCAATTAATATCCACTTATCAGAGATTGCATTCCATGTGTATTCTTTTGTGACTGGGTTACCTCACTTAGGATGATATTTTTCAGATCAAACCATTTGCCTAAAAATTTTGTGAATTCATTGTTTCTAATTGCTGAGTAGTATTCCATTGGGTAAATATACCATATTTTCTGTGTCCATCCCTCCTTTGAGGGGCATCTGGGTTCTTTTCAGCTTCTGGTTATTATAAATAAGGCTGCTATGAATATAATGGAGCATGTGTCTTTATTGCATGCCGGGGAATACTTTGGGTATATGCCCAGGAGAGGTATAGCGGGGTCCTCCGGAAGTGTCATGTCCAGTTTTCTGAGGAACTGCCAGACTGATTTCCAAAGTGGTTGTACCATCTTACAGCCCCACCAGCAGTGGAGGAGTGTTCCTCTTTCTCCACATCCTCACCAACACCTGCTCTCTCCTGAGTTTTTTACCTTAGCCATTTTGACTTGTGTAAGGTGAAATCTCAGAGTTGTTTTGATTTGCATTTCCCTAATGACTAATGATTTTGAGCACTTCTTAATGTGCCTCTCAGCCATCCGAATTTCTTCAGGTGAAAATTCCTTTTTTTAGATCTGTACCCCATTTTTTAATAGGGTTATTTGGTTCCCTGGGGTCTAACTTCTTGAGTTCTTAGTATATATATTAGATATTAGCCCTCTATCAGATGTAGGGTTGGTGAATATCCTTTCCCAATTTTATGGTCGCCGTTTTGTCCTTTTAACAGTGTCCTTTGCCTTACAGAAACTTTGTAATTTTATGAGGTCCCATTTGTCAATTCTTGATCTTAGAGCATAAGCTATTGGTGATCTGTCAGGAACTTTTCCCCCATGCCCATGTCCTCTAGGGTCTTCCCCAGTTTCTTTTCTATTAGTTTCAGTGTGTCTGGTTTTACATGGAGGTCCTTGATCCACTTGGAGTGAAGTTTAGTACATGGAGATAAGAATGGATCAATTAGCATTCTTTTGCATGCTGACCTCCAATTGAACCAGCACCATTTATTGAAAAGGCTATCTTTTTTCCACTGGATTTTTTTGGCTCCTTTGTCGAAGATCAAGTGACCATAGGTGTGTGGATTCATTTCTGGATCTTCAATTCTATTCCATTGGTCCACTGGTCTGTCACTGTGCCAATACCATGCAGTTTTTAATACTATTGCTCTGTAGTATTGCTTGAAGTCAGGGATACTGATTCCCCCAGAATTTCTTTTGTTGTTGAGAATAGTTTTAGCTATCCTGGGCTTTTTGTTATTCCAGATGAATTTGAGAATTGCTTTTTCTAACTCTGTGAAGAACTGAGTTGGGATTTTGATGGGGATTGCATTGAATCTGTAGATTGCTTTTGGCAAGACGGCCATTTTAACTATATTAATCCTGCCAATCCACGAGCATGGCAGATTTTTCCATTTTCTGAGGTCTTCTTCGATTTCCTTCTTCAGAGACCTGAAGATTTTGTCATAGATCTTTCACTTGTTTGGTTAGAGTCACACCAAGATACTTTATATTGTTTGTGGCTATTGCGAAGGGTGTCATTTCCCTAACTTCTTTCTCAGCCTGCTTATCCTTTGAGTATAGGAAGGCAACTGACTTACTTGAGTTGATTTTATAACCAGCCACTTTGCTGAAGTTGTTTATCAGCTGTAGGAGTTCTCTGGTGGAGGTTTTCAGGTCATTTAAGTAGACTATCATGTCATCTGCAAATAGTAATAATTTGACTTCTTCCTTTCCAATTTGTATCCCCTTGACCTCCTTATGTTGTCTAATTGCTCTAGCTAGAACTTCAAATGCTATATTGAAAAGATATGGAGAGAGAGAGGACAGCCTTGTCTAGTCCCTGATTTTAGTGGGATTGCTTCAAGTTTCTCTCCATTTAGTTTGATGTTGGCCACCGGTTTGCTGTATATTGCTTTAACAATGTTTAGGTATGGGCCTTGAATTCCTGTTCTTTCTAAGACTTTTAGCATGAAAGGATGCTGAATTTTGTCAAGTGCTTTTTCTGCATCTAATGAGATGATCATATGGTTTTTTCTTTGAGTTTGTTTATGTAGTGGATAGCATTAATGGATTTCCTTATATTGAACTATCCCTGCATCCCTGGGATGAAGCCTACTTGATCATGGTGGATGATCGTTTTGATGTGTTCTTGGATTCGGTTGGTAAGAATTTTATTACGTATTTTTGCATCAATATTCATAAGAGAAATTGGCCTGAAATTCTCTTTCTTTGTTGTATCTTTGTGTGGTTTTGGTATCAGCATAATTGTTGCTTCATAGAACGAGTTGGGTAGAGTTCCTTCTGTTTCTATTTTGTGGAATAGTTTGAAGAGTATTGGTGTTAGGTCTTCTATGAAGGTCTGATAGCATTCTGTACTGAAGCCATCTGGTCCCATGCTTTTTTTGGTTGGGAGACTTTCTATGGCCATTTTTATTTCTTTAGGTGTTATGGGACTGTTTAGTTGATCTATTTGATCCTGATTTAGTTTTGGTGTCGGATATCTGTCTAGGAAACTGTCCATTTCCGACAGGTTCTCCAGTTGTGTTGAGTATAGGCTTTTGTAGTAGGATCTAATGATTTTTTGAATTTCCTCAGTTTCTGTTGTTATATCTCCCTTTTCATTTCTAAGTTTGTTAATCTGGACACTGTCTCTGTGCCCTTTGGTTAGTCTGGCTAAGGGTTTATCTCAACTATTATTTACTTATTTAGAAAAGGTACATTTGATTTTGCCTATAAATAAAGCACTCATTGAGCTAGATAAAATAAGTCACACCTTTCCTCTATCAACACTAATACATTTCAATATTTTGTAATTATAAAATAATTTATAACAATATGCCATGGAAAAGTTGAATTATTTGGCATCCTCTTCAATATAGTTGTGATTTATAACTTATTAGTTTCTTTTTTTTTTGCTGAATTTTTTTTATTCGATATAATTTATTTACATTTCAAGTGATTTCCCCTTTTCTAGCCCCCCCACTCCCCGAAAGTCTCATAAGCCCCCTTCTCTTCCCCTGTCCTCCCACCCACCCCTTCCCACTTCCCCGTTCTGGTTTTGCCGAATACTGTTTCACTGAGTCTTTCCAGAACCAGTGGCCACTCCTCCTTTCTTCTTGTACCTCATTTGATGTGTGGATAATGTTTTGTGTATTCCAGTTTTCTAGGTTAATAACCACTTATTAGTGAGTGCATACCATGATTCACCTTTTGAGTCTGGGTTACCTCACTTAGTATGATGTTCTCTAGCTCCATCCATTTGCCTAAGAATTTCATGAATTCATTGTTTCTTTTTTTTTATTCGATATAATTTATTTACATTTCAAATGATTTCCCCTTTTCTAGCCCCGAATTCATTGTTTCTAATGGTTGAATAGTACATCATTGGGTAGATATACCACATTTTTTGCATCCACTCTTCTGTTGAGGGATACCTGGGTTCTTTCCAGCATCTGGCAATTATGAATAGGGCTGCTATGAACATAGTAGAGCATGTATCCTTATTACATGGTGGGGAATCCTCTGGGTATATGCCTAGGAGTGGTATAGC
This sequence comes from Apodemus sylvaticus, assembly GCF_947179515.1. Lineage (NCBI taxonomy): Eukaryota > Metazoa > Chordata > Mammalia > Rodentia > Muridae > Apodemus > Apodemus sylvaticus. The sequence goes on along the minus strand of NC_067486.1, from coordinate 12,156,495 downwards.
AGGATCTTCTGGAAGTGAGGTGCCCAGTTTTCAGAGAAACCGCCAGACTGATTTCCAGAGTGGTTGTACCAATTTGCAACCCCACCAGCAGTGGAAGAGTGTTCCTCTTTCTCCACACTCTCTCCAACACCTGCTGTCTCCTGAATATTTTTTTTTTTTTACAATTCTTCATGTTGTGATGACTTCCCCCAACCATAAAACAATTTTTGTTGCTACCTTTTTTTTTATTATTATTATTATTCGATATAATTTATTTACATTTCAAATGATTTCCCCTTTTCTAGCCCCCCCCCACTCCCCGAAAGTCCCGCAAACCCCCTTCTCTTCCCCTGTCCTCCCACCCACCCCTTCCCACTTCCCCGTTCTGGTTTTGCTGAATACTGTTTCACTGAGTCTTTCCAGAACCAGGGGCCAATTCTGACTGGTGTAAGATGAAATCTCAGGGTTGTTTTGATTTGCATTTCCCTAATGACTAATGAAGTTGAGCATTTTTTAAGATGCTTCTCCGCCATCCGAAGTTCTTCAGGTGAGAATTCTTTGTTTAACTCTGTACCCCATTTTTTAATAGGGTTGTTCGGTTTTCTGGAGTCTAACTTCTTGAGTTCTTTATATATATTGGATATTAGCCCTCTATCTGATGTAGGATTAGTGAAAATCTTTTCCCAATTTGTTGGTTGCCGATTTGTCCTCTTGATGGTGTCCTTTGCCTTACAGAAACTTTGTAATTTTATGAGGTCCCATTTGTCAATTCTTGCTCTTAGAGCACACGCTATTGGTGGTCTGTTCAGAAACTTTCTCCCTGTACCGATGTCCTCAAGGGTCTTCCCCAGTTTCTTTTCTATTAGCTTCAGAGTGTCTGGCTTTATGTGGAGGTCCTTGATCCATTTGGATTTGAGCTTAGTACAAGGAGACAAGGATGGATCAATTCGCATTCCTCTGCATGCTGACCTCCAGTTGAACCAGCACCATTTGTTGAAAAGGCTATCTTTTTTCCATTGGATGTTTTCAGCCTCTTTGTCGAGGATCAAGTGGCCATAGGTGTGTGGATTCATTTCTGGATCTTCAATCCTGTTCCATTGATCCTCCTGCCTGTCACTGTACCAATACCATGCAGTTTTTAACACTATTGCTCTGTAGTATTGCTTGAGGTCAGGGATACTGATTCCCCCAGATTTCCTTTTGTTGCTGAGAATAGTTTTAGCTATCCTGGGTTTTTTGTTGTTCCAGATGAATTTGATAATTGCTCTTTCTAACTCTGTGAAGAATTGAGTTGGGATTTTGATGGATATTGCATTGAATCTGTATAGTGCTTTAGGCAAAATGGCCATTTTAACTATATTGATTCTACCGATCCATGAGCATGGGAGGTTTTCCCATTTTTTGAGGTCTTCTTCCATTTCCTTCTTCAGAGTCTTGAAGTTCTTGTCATACAGATCTTTCACATGTTTGGTAAGAGTCACCCCAAGATACTTTATACTGTTTGTGGCTATTGTGAAGGGGGTCATTTCCCTAATTTCTTTCTCAGCCTGCTTATCCTTTGAGTATAGGAAGGCCACTGATTTGCTTGAGTTGATTTTAGAACCTGCCACTTTGCTGAAGTTGTTTATCAGCTGTAGGAGCTCTCTAGTGGAGTTTTTTTTGGGGGTCACTTAGGTAGACTATCATGTTGTCTGCAAATAATGATAGTCTGACTTCTTCCTTTCCAATTTGTATCCCTTTGACCTCCTTATGTTGTCGAATTGCCCGAGCTAGTACCTCAAGTATAATATTGAAAAGATAAGGAGAAAGGGGGCAGCCTTGTCTGGTCCCTGATTTCAGTGGGATTGCTTCAAGTTTCTCTCCATTTAGTTTGATGATGGCTACCGGTTTGCTGTATATTGCTTTTACTATGTTTAGGTATGAGCCTTGAATTCCTGTTCTCTCCAAGACTTTAAGCATGAAAGGATGCTGAATTTTGTCAAATGCTTTTTCAGCATCCAATGAAATGACCATGTGGTTTTGTTCTTTGAGTTTATTTATGTAGTTGATTGTATTGACTGATTTCCGTATATTGAACCAACCCTGCATTCCCGGGATAAAGCCTACTTGATCATGGTGGATGATCGTTTTGATGTGTTCTTGGATTCGGTTGGCAAGAATTTTATTGAATATTTTTGCATCAATGTTCATAAGGGAAATTGGTCTGAAGTTCTCTTTCTTTGTTGGATCTTTGTGTGGCTTTGGTATCAGCGTAATTGTGGCTTTGTAGAAGGAATTGGGTAGTGTTCCTTCTGTTTCTATTTTGTGGAATAGTTTGAAGAGTATTGGTGTTAACTCTTCTTTGAAGGTCTGGTAAAATTCTGCACTGAAACCATCTGGTCCTGTGCTTTTTTTGGTTGGAAGACTTTCTATGACTCCTTTTATTTCTTTAGGCATTATGGGACTGTTTAGATGGTCTAGTTGGTCCTGATTTAATTTTGGTATTTGTTATCTGTCAAGGAAATTGTCCATTTCCTCCAGATTCTCCAGTTGTGTTGAGTACAGGCTCTTGTAGTAGGATCTGATGATTTTTTGGATTTCCTCAGTTTCTGTTGTTATATCTCCCTTTTCATTTCTAAGTTTGTTAACTTGGATACTTTCTCTGTGCCCTTTGGTCAGTCTGGCTAAGGGTTTATCTATCTTGTTTATTTTCTCAAAGAACCAGCTCCTGGTTTTGTTGATTTTTTGTATGGTTCTCTTTGTTTCTACTTGATTGATTTCAGCCCTGAGTTTGATGATTTCCTGCCTTCTACTCCTCCTGGGTGAAATAGCTTCTTTTTGTTCTAGGGCTTTCAGGTTTGTCATTAAGCTGGTAATGTATGCTCTCTCCATTTTCTTTTTGGAGGCACTCAGGGCTATGAGCTTTCCTCTTAGCACTGCTTTTATTGTGTCCCATAGATTTGGGTATGTTGTGTTTTCATTTTCATTGTGTTCTAAATAGTATTTAATTTCTTTCTTTCTTTCTTCCTTGACCAAGGTATCATTGAGTAGAGTATTGTTCAGTTTCCACGTGTATGTGGGTTTTCTGTTGTTTCTGTTGCTATTGAAGACCACTTTTACTCCATAGTGATCAGATAGGAGGCATGGGTTTAGTTCTATCTTCTTATATTTGTTGAGGTCTGTCTTGTGACCAATTATATGGTCGATTTTGGAGAAGGTACCATGAGGTGCTGAGAAAAAGGTATATTCTTTTGTTTTAGGATAGAATGTTCTCTATATATCTGTTAAATCTAATTGGTCCAAAGCTTCAATTAGTTTCATTGTGTCCCTGTTTATTTTCTGTTTTCCTGATCGGTCCATTGAGGAAAGTGCAGTGTTGAAGTCACCCACAATTATTGTGTTAGGTGCAATGTGTGATTTGAGCTTTAATAAAGTTTCTTTTATGAAAGAGGGTGCCCTTGCATTTGGAGCATAGATGTTCAGGATTGAGAGTTCTTCTTGTTGTATTTTTCCTTTGACCAGCAAGAAGTGTCCCTCAGAGTCTCTTTTGATGACTTTGGCTTGAAAGTCAATTTTATCTGATATTAAAATGGCTACTCCAGCTTGTTTCCTGGGACCATTTGCTTATAAAATTGTCTTCCAGCCTTTTACTCTAAGGTAGTGTTTGTCTTTGACCCTGAGGTGTGTTTCCTGTAAGCAGCAAAATGTAGGGTCCTGTTTACGTATCCATTCAGTTAGTCTGTGTCTTTTTATTGGGGCATTAAGTCCATTGATGTTAAGAGATATTAAGGAATAGTGATTGTTACTTCCTATCATTTTTGACATTATTTTTTAAATTTGATTGCTTAACTTCTTTTGGGTTTGATGAAAGGTTACTGTCCTGCTTTTTCCAGGGTGAAGTTTCCCTCCTTGTATTGGTGTTGTCCTCCTATTATCCTTTTTAGGGCTGGGTTTGTGGATAGATATTGGGTAAACTTGGTTTTGTCATGAAATATCTTAGTTTCTCCATCTATGGTGATTGAGAGTTTTGCTGGATATAGTAGTTTTGGTTGGCATTTGTGTTCTCTTAGAGTCTGCATGAGATCTGCCCAGGACCTTCTAGCCTTCATAGTCTCAGGTGAAAAGTCTGCTGTGATTCTCATAGGTCTTCCTTTATATGTTACTTGGCCTTTTTCTCTTACTGCCTTTAATATTCTTTCTTTGTTTAGAACATTTGGTGTTTTGATTATTATGTGACGGGAAGTATTTCTGTTCTGGTCCAGTCTGTTTGGAGTTCTGTAGGCTTCTTGTATATTCATGGGCATCTCTCTCTTTAGGTTAGGGAAGTTTTCTTCCATAATTTTATTGAAGATATTTGCTGGCCCTTTAAGTTGTACATCTTCACTCTCATCTATGCCTATAATCCTTAGGTTTGGTCTTCTCATTGTGTCCTGGATTTCCTGGATATTTTGGGTTACAAGCTTTTTGCATTTTGCATTTTCTTTAACTGTTGAGTCCATGGTTTCTATGGAATCTTCAGCATCTGAGATTCTTTCTTTTATCTCTTGTATTCTGTTGTTGATATTTGCATCTCTGTCCCCTGATTTCTTCCCAAGGCTTTCTATCTCCAAAGTTGTCTCCCTTTGAGTTTTCTTAGTTGTTTCTACTTCTGATTTTAGATCCTGGATGGTTTTGCTTAGCTCCTTCACTTGCTTGTTTGTGCTTTCCTGTAATTCTTTAAGAGATTTTTGTGTTTCCTCTTTCAGGACCTCAGCCTGTTGACCAAAGTTCTCCTGTATTTCTTTAAGTGTTTTTTTGCGTTTCCTCCTTGTTGGCTTTTGTATTCTCCTGGATTTCTTTCAATGATTTTTGTGTTTCCCTTGCAAGGGCTTCTAACTTTTGATCCATTTTCTCCTGAATTTCTTTAAGTATGTCCTTCATGTGTTCCTGTACCAGCATCATGACCAGTGATTTTAAATCCAAATCTTGTTTTACTGGTGTGATGGGGTATCCAGGACATGTTGGTAGAGGAGAATTGGGTTCAGATGTTGCCATATTGCCTTGATTTCTGTTAGTGACGTTCCTGTGTTTGCCTTTTGCCATCTAGTTCTCACTGCTGTTACTTGGTCTTGTCAGTGCTGGACTCACCAGTGCAAGCTGCCCCTTCCCAGTTGGCCTCAGGTGCACAGCTTTCCCCCTGCACTGCCTGTAGACAGGGTGCTGCTGCCCAGGCTGTTCAGATCCAGAAGCAGGCACCCGAAGGCTCCCGCTGGGGCCCGCTGGATTCACTGGAGCACACTGACTTCTCCCAGCTGGCCGCCCAGAAGCCCCGCTAGCCCCTTGCAGGACCTGGAGCTGTTGTGGGGCCGCCCAGGCTGATCTGGATCCGGAAGCAGAGAGAGTTGAGCTGAGGGCTTCCGCCTGAGGCCTTGTCCCAGATTGTGTCTGTGGACCAGATGGAGCCCGTGTGCACCCCCAGGGTGCGCTGACAGTGTATACTTCTGTGACCTCCCCTGTGTTCCGCTCACTCAGCTGGGCATCTGATCCCCCAACAGGGCTGGTGCACACAAGGTTAGCCTGGCCGCCCAGGCCCTGAGTACAGGCAAAAGACTGGGAGGCCAAGGTCCGAGCAAAGTTCCCCTAGGGCTATGACTGTTAATTGGGTCTGCCAGGTGACCAGGATGGCGGACATGCGCGCCTGCACTCCCTGAAAGCGCCGGGAGAGTCTGCTGTGCTAACAACCTCCTGGGAGGGTTGACTCACAGATGGCCCACCAACCCGCCCAGTTCTTGGGGTCAGTCCTGTGCATTTTGGGGCCTAGACCCACGCTTTTTTAGCCTCAGGCTATGCCTGTTATGGCTCTGCCTGCCAGAGCTCTCTGTCGTCCTGTAGGCAAAATGGCGCCGTGCGCGCAGGCCCGGGCAAAAAACCTCCTGGCTGGGTTGGCACCCTGTTGGCCCCCCAGACAGCCCAGGGCCTGGGTGCAGGCCAACACCGGTCGGCCTCAGACCCCCCGTGGTGTTGGCCTCGGATTATGTTTGTGTACCTCAGTCTGTCCGATGTCTCAAGATGGAGATGATCCTCTCCTGACTGGCGGGAGGCCTAGTTCTGAAGTGGTTCTGTGCAGCGAAAGGCGCCGCACAACCGCAGCTGCTGGTCAGCGAAGGTCAGTGGTCGTGGGTGCAGGGCCTAACTGGACCCTGTGTCGCCTTGGTTCCACTGCTGATGGCCCTTCAGCTGGACCAGCCACTGCTGCACTGCCCAAAAAAAATCAACTTATTAGTTTCTTATTAATGAAAATATTAATTATAAGGCTTGTTTCCAATACATTTAAATAACCTTCTACTTGTGTGTATATCTTATTGAAAAACCAAATTTAATTTCCTTTTTCCACGGAAAAATATTCTGTGAATAAAACATATGATGAATATGTAAATTTATTTGTGTGTTGGTATATTTAAGTGGACAATATTTTAATAATTAAAAAACCTTCTGAAAAAACTAAAACACTTTATCTAAAAAGATGAAAACAGTCAAGCTCAATGTTGAATACTTTCTGAGTTTGGAAGTGCTCAGTCTATTTTTTAAAAAGAAGTAAAGATAAAGAAAAACAGCCAAAATTTCATAAAGAATTTGGAACTTGCAGATGTTTAAAAATACTAAAGGAGCTTTTAAATAGGAAATCATCTTTCAATAAATAGACATTTCAAGTATTATACAATGATTTCTATAGGCATGCCTATAGCTTACTGTAATTTTAAAGTAAGGATTTTGTGTGGTATGGTTACTCTGTCTTCATAGAAGAAGGCATCACAAAATGATGTGCAATCCACCAATGCCAATAATCCCCTTCCATGAAGATGACCTACTTTCTTAGGACAAGCTCCAGTTTTCCTAAGTGACTGTCCTCAGGATTTGTGTAGCAATAACATCCATTCTGCATCTTGCTTGCTGACAGAAACAGAGCTATGTGCGCATAGACATTGCTTACTTTTTTTCAAGTCTTCATTTGCAAAATAATTGTTTTGGAAGAAAGTAAGCCAACACTCCATTGGGAAACACTTTAGATGGGTTTAGTGAATTTTCTATATTTACACATAAGGTAATCAATCTGGGCACTCAAGAGGCTGATATAGGAAGATTGTGATTTCAAAGACATCCTAAGCCTTATGGAAAGACCTTTTAACAAAAAAGAAAGAATAAAAATAAAGAAAATGGAAACACTGTATTTTATATACTGTTTAGACAATGATTGAAATTTCCTGGAACCTATGACTGTGACTCTCCTGAGGGTTTCTAATAATGGAGGATATGGACCCGAGCCAGCCATCTTCTCTAGCCATGTTAGGCTCCCAGTAGTGAGAGTGGGACACCAATTCAGCCTCAAAATCTCTCACCTGACTTGCTTACAAGATGCACTGTGGAAATAGTGGCTCAGAACTTGTGGGAATGGCCAAGCAATGACTGGTTTCTCCTGAGGCTCATACTAAAGAGATCATATTCGCAACACTGCCTAGATGGCCAGGATTGAGAAGCAGCATAGCTCAGAGATGTAGGGTAGAATCCAAAACCAACACACACACACACACAAACACCGCTAATGAAATGATTCCTAATGATATTCTGCTATACTCATAGGAACCATAGGATTGGTGCATAGCTTAATTTTCATCAGAAAGGCTTTCTCCAGCAGCTGATGGGAGCAGAGGCTAGTACCCACAGCCATACATTAGTGAGAGTTGGCGCATATAAGACAGGGAGGAAGGATTACAGAAGCCAGGGGGATCAAGGACACCACAAGCAGATGGCCTCCAGAACCAACTAAGGAGGGATCATAAGGGTTCACAGAGAGTGAAACAACAGTCACAGATCCTTCATGTATCAGCACAGGGTTCTCTGCATACATGCTGTGGTTCTTTAGTTTGACATCATTTGTGTTGTTGTTGTTGGATACTTAACAGTGTATGGGGGTGGGGGCATGTCTCTGACTCTTTTGCCTGCATGTAGGACATATCAAAATCAATCTCCAAAATCAATATCTCCAACTGTCAAATGTCTGGGATTTAGCCAAAGTCTTTTGGACTCATCCAAAGGGTTTGGCTCACTTCTCCAGCTCTGTCCTCTGTAGCACAGTTTGTTCCATCAACATGGTTCCACTCCACTGCTGCTGATAGTCTTAGTGCCTATCCCATAGTACTGCTATCACCAAAATGCTAAGATCTTCTGCTGCAACTAGGCCGCACTTTCACCAGTAGCCTCTCATAGGATGTCTTCATGGTACCAAGGCTCAATCTCTATATAATTCTTTCAGTTCCAGACCATCCACCATGTACATTCACCTTTCCTGATCTTTCACAGTGCCAAGGTTCAGCTTCTTCCCATGACACCTCATGCCTTAAAAACCTGCACCACCTAGTGATTCTTACAAATTACTAAGTCTGGCACCAGCATGAGGTCCCTGAAACACATCTTTGTTCTCTCAGAAAACTCTTCGCACAAAATAACACCTCAGTATCACTCAGACTCTTCTCTTCGTTATCACCACCAATTTCTTAGCTCCAGCTAACCAACTTCAATTACCTCAGTAATGCAAATGTTTCAATTTAATAGTTCTGTTATCTTGTTGATCATAACTGAGCCTTCAGCTCCAGCTAACCAGAACCGCAGAATTCTAAATCAAAACAACAAAAGGCCCTGACAGAATCTTTAATCATCCCCCTGAAATATCATAAACCAGGCCCCCGTCCTCTGCACAGTTCTCAACCTTCTTATCTTCCAGGCTCCTGCAGAATATCCCACAGAGTTCCTAACACTCAATAGCTCTTCTAGAGCAAAGTTCCAAAGTACTTCCACAATCTTCCCCCAAACACATAATCAGGTGTCACAGCCATACCCTACTATGCCGGTACCAACTTGTCTTAGGGTTTTATTGCTGTGACAAAACACCATGATCAAAAAGCAAGTTGTGGGAGGAAAAGGTTTATTTGGCTTACACTTCCAGATCACAGTCTACCATTGGAGGAAGTCAGGACAGCAACTTAAGCAGGATTAGTACCCCCTATCCCATTCCCTCTACCCCTGTTCACCAACCCACCTACTACAGCTTCCTTGTCCTGGAATTCCCCTATACTGGGCATCAAGCATTCTTAGGACAAAGGGCCTCTCCTCCCTTTGATGTCCAACAAGGCCATCCCCTGCTACATATGCAGCTGGAGCCATGGGTCCCTCCATGTGTAACCCTTGGTTGGTGGTTTAGTTCCTGGGAGTTCTGGGGGGTGGATACTGGTTGGTTCATATTGTTGTTCCTCCTATGGGGCTATAGTGTACAAAATTAGTCCACCGATGCCTGAATGTGTTACCCAGAATTGAAATATGATTGCAATATAAACTTCTTGTCTATTAAGCATATATCTCCTCGGATCTTATTTCCCACAACTTCAACTATAAGCCTATTTTTCCCCCTCACAATTCACACAGAATACTTCAAATGACAGAATCCATGTTCGCTAGAGTACAGGTTTTATTAGGTTAGGGTTGGCCTCCCATGTGTTCACTTATGATTATCTTTTGCTCTTGCCACACAATCAGTGCTAATACAAGGTAAAGTGTTGAAAGGGGGCAACTACTGTAAAGCATAGTGAAATTTATGGTTACTATTTCCTTACCTGCTTAAAACATATGCATTTTATAATTTTAGCAAGTATCTAGTTTTTGTATTTCAAACCAAATAAAGTACTTCTTCCATGGGTCTTGGGCAGAACATTTTTAGCAGTTTCTTTGTGTGTGTGCTTGTGTGTGTGTGTTTGTGTGTATGTGTGTTTATTGAATATCATCTTCATTTACATTGCCATTGTAAAACCTTTTCCAATTTCCCCCCTCCCCAAAGACCCCCAACTTCTCCTCCCTCCCCCTGCCTGCACATATATGCCCCTCCACCTGACATACTGCCCCCTGCCCCCCTCTGTTTCCCTTTGTTGGGGCCTCTGTTGAGCCTTTACCTGAACAAGGACCTTTCCTCCCACTGATGCCCAAAAAGGCCTTCCTCTGCCACATTTTTGGCTGGAACCATGTGTGCCCGTTGGTTGATGGTTCAGTCCCTAGGAGTCTTGGAGCATCTGAGTAGCCGAAATCATTGTTCTTCCCATGGGGCCTCCCTCCAGATCCTCCATTAGGGGCCCCATGCCCAGTCCAATAGTTGGTTGTTAGGATCTGCCTCTGTATTTGTAAGTCTCAGGCAGGGCCCCTCTGGAGACAACCATTGCATGCTCCTTTTGGTATACATTTCTTGTAGTCCTTAGTAGTGTCAGGGTTTGTTGACTGTTTATACGATGAATCCCCAGGTAGGGCACTCTCTGAGTGGCCTTTACTTCAGACCCTGCTCTACACATTGTCTTCTTTATTGCTCCTGTGTATTTTGTTCCCTTTCTTAGAGGAACCAAAGCACCATTACTTAAGTTCTCCTTCTTCTTGGGCTTCCTGTGCTGGGTGAATTGTAACTTGTTTATTTTGAGCTTTAGGGCTAACTTCCATTTATTACTGAGCGCATACCATGTGTGATCTTTTGTGATTGGGTTGCCTCGCTCAGGATGACACTTTCTAGTTCCATCTATTTGCCTAAGAATTTCATAAATTCATTGTTTTAATAGCTGAATAGTACTGTGGTATATATACCACAGTTTCTGTATCCATTCCTCTGTTGAGGGACATCTGGGTTCTTTCCAGTTTCTGCTGCATAGCAACATCCTGACAGCTCTTAGAGCAAGAGTCAATGTTAGTTAATGACACATGTGGATCTTCCACTATTTTATTTCACCACACTGACAATTCACATTCCTTCTGCTCCTATTTTCTCTGCATTCAATGCTGCTGAGTGTCAGAGCCATGCCTATAAATCATTTTGAATTACTCACTACTAAGTCTTCCTCAACGTGATGTAATTATCCTTTAATAAATCTTTGGGATCATGACACCATGCCCACATTGTGTTAGGATTCAATAGGATATAGGCACAGCTTTCACTTCTGTAAAGCAACCTCCCTCCTTACCTTTGCTGACACAGGTAAGTTTTACAAGCCCACTCTTCAGGTTCCTCAGTGACTCACATTATAGCCACTGTTCTCAATACACTGCTTTACTATGATAAAAGGGAAGGTCTAAGTCTTGAAAGAGTGCTCACAAGCCATTATTGTCTCCCAGGTATCTTGTATGAGAATAGATGTTTCATGGATGTGTTCTATAAAATAGTTTCCCAGGGTCTTGACAAACCCTGCTTTGATTTTCTTCATTAGCATACTGAACTGATTTGGCCTTTTGTTTGTTTACTCAAACGGAAATGATTAATTCATAACAGCTTATACATGATGAATTTGTTTGTATTTTAATCTTATGGATGGTATATGTATGTCCTCATCCATGTATATTGCTGGTGCCTTTTGAAAGAAATTTGCTATGACCAAAGACCCATGGAAATTTTAGAACTGCAAAAACCTTTAAAGTCTAAAAATTAAATCCTACCCCCATTTAAAATTTCTCCCAAAGATGCCAAAGGGGGGGGGGGGGAAAGACAACCACAACAACAACAAAAAATCTTCCATTGTTTAGTATCTGTAGCCTATGCTATAAGGAAGATGCCAGCATGTCCTTGCCAGTTTTTGTTTAAGAAAAATAACATAAATAAAAACCTGAAGAGTGCTTGTGTACACGTGAGAATAATCTAGTAGGCTTCTAATCTGAAAACAATAAGACGATGTTAGAAGTGATGTTCAGAGCCCAAGACTGTTGGGTATGTCCATTTGGGAATCTTAGCTAAGAACACAGGCAGATGACATGCAATGTTCCTGATAAGGATGCATATAATGCATCCCACAAGACTTGTCTTCTGTTTTAAAGGATGGGAGAAAATATGTGGTTATTGAAGCTTTGTGTGTTCATTCTTTTCCACCTTCACAATGCTGTTCAAGACCAAGCCTTTGAGCATGCTAAGTGTTCTTCCATCAATCTACATCACAAGACTCTAAAAGCATTTCTTAAAATATTTCAAGTAGCCTCAAAAATGTAAATATAGAGTGTTTATTGTAATGTGTTATCATTACTTTAAGATGACAGTTACAATTTTAGTTAACTAGGTTCTTTTATAAATATTATATATCCTTGATTTAGGATACTAAGTAAAACATAATGACTATGTACTGTGGGACTAGTAATAAGGTTATTACTTAATTTGTTTGTAATAATGGAGCCTTTCATATTCTTTATTGTGTATTAAAATATTCTAGTCATACCTCTCTGTCCAACTGTATAGCAACATTTTTAAACCACTAAAGTACATTATACTCATTCAGTGTAGTGCTAAAATTTGAAGAAAGATTAAAAAATTTATAAAATGATCATATTTCATGCCTACTTTTATTTTTCCAGCATTTTGATAACCAATGTATTTTTTAGTGAAATTATTAGGTTCAAATCATTTGAGAAGAAGGACATGATATTTCAGAGGATGAAACATCTTGGATAAGGGCCTTGCACTGGGATTGAATCAGTATTTTGTGGTGTCTCGAAAGATGATTTGAATGGAAGAGGAGAATTCAGACCAAAAGTAATTAGAGAAGAAATGTTAGGGGAATAACACTCACTTGAACCCATAGTACAAAGAGGGTTAGGAATGACTGGAATTGGAGAAGGTAGAAAAGATTGGAATCAACGAGTAAAATGATTAGCTTATTGACAATGGAAACAGATTACCCTAAAGGTTCTAGCAGATGTGCAAAGACATTTGCTTACGTTTTAGGAGATACTGGAGTAGAGGATACTCATCTCTTGAATTCAATATAAAATAAAAACACTCTCTTCAGAAGAATAAGGAGCAATGCAATTTATGGAATCTGGAATTTTTTGCAAGTTTAGTGGAATTTGCACTTTCTTGTAGTTGTGAAAAACTATATGTTCAGAAGCATAAGGGCTGCCACTGACAAACAAGTTGAAGGTAGCACAGTTTTCAGTAAGATGTTTTTCAAGAACATGAGTAAGATTACATGATACATAATTGTGTTTTCAGCCTGTGTGTCAAAATCAAGAAGCAGAGTTGCAGGCAGAGGAGAGTGACATTCCTTAGGTGGTCTAATCTGACTTGCAAAGCAACTTTAAAAAAAAAATCTCAGACACACAAGACTTTGTTGTGTCAGTTTGTTTTCTTTGTTAGTTTTGCAGCACTTATGGGTGTCATTTTTCAACTTCATTTCATTATCGGTTTTCTTAAAAAACACAAAATTTTTTTGTTTTTCTTAAAAAAAACAAAAATTCTGTTGTTATTTTGCCTAATAGATGATGCTGAACATGCTGACAAGGATAAAGAATGCTGTTGTACAGAAATGCTCTGATTTAGGTCAATTGTGCACTTGGGAAGGGCGCATCCTGCTGATTTTGAGGTTGTTGAAACCTTCAAGCCATTTTTCACATTTTTTAAAATGAAGTTTTCCCCCATGGTTTGAAAACCCAAAGGGACTGCAGTAGAACCGAGAAATGTAAGCCATATGTTTGGAGTCTTTTACAATTAAATCAGCAAATTACTTCCCAGCATACTTCAAACACTTAAAAGTATATTTTATAAATACTTATACCTACATAAGAAAATGATGCAGAATTCAGAGGATTATATTTTGGCTAAATACTTTACTTCTAAATATTTAATTTCATTTTAGCCTTGAAGAGCATATGAGCCAGAAACACCATGCAATGATTTTATAGGCAATGCTCAACTTTAAAGCCATGAAATAAAACTGTTAAAAGGAAAAACCTTCTGCTCATTGCTCCCTGTCACTGATTCATTGTGCAAACATGTCTTCCTGTAATCAAATACAGCTAAGGCAAGACACTGAAATGATAATTCTACTGATACCCACAAGTTGTAAGAGGCGTGAGCATTTGGGTTTTGTGTGCTCATTGTAATATCTAATCAGTAACATCCATTCTGTCCCATCACATTTAAGTTAGCATCACAATATTTCATATTCACAGAGAAATACTTGAGAAACTTCGACTTTTTCTTCCTTGAGAAGAACCATCTATTTCCATCTCTGTGGCTTGTGTATGGCTTAGGGTGGGTGATTAAGGGAAAATCCTGGTTGCTGGGAGAGGCACCTACTTGCTAGTTTGTCTTTTTTAAGGACACTGCAGGAGCTGAGAAGACACTGCACATTTTCAGGGGTCTCCCACATTGAGTGAGTCATTCTAGGGCTTTTCCTCCTGAGGGCTATTTCCTTTCTCTAGTTTCCCCTGGGATGCCAGAACCTTCCTCTTCATTTTTCGTTGCCTGGCTAAAAGACAAATGGTTTTAACAAATGTGCTTGACCCTGGAGCTTATTTACATAAACAAATTTAAAAAATGAACCCTGGGACAAATTGTTGAGGTATGTAAGAGGGTCATTTTATTCCTAAAGACTCATAGTTAGCTGCTGCAGAAGCAGAGAAATTTCAGATGCACACTGAAGAATTCATTAATTACTAAGAAACTGTTAGAACTTCTATGCTTGTTAATCTATGCAAGGAATTTTACTATAGTCCTTATTAGCATAAATATAATTTGCATCCAAAACAGAATTTTGAATTCCAAGGAAGCTTACATTTTCATTCTCCTTTTATGAACATGTGAGATCCCATTGTTCCTGACAGTTAATGCAGATGGCACTGGAGTGGTAGAGGCTTGCTGTGTGCAGATGTAATTACACATGTACTGCTACTGCTGAGTAGAGATAACACACTCTGTGAAAACACAGAATAAAGCCATATGGTTTGGATTCTTGAACTGTGTATTACAAAATCATTTGCAGCCCCACCTTCCACTTTCACAGTGAGAAATTCACAGGGGATGTATACTAGGGCATGAAGTTTAAAAGTTTTTGTGGAAAAAAAATAAAGCTGAAGTGAGCTAGTAAATTTGAAATGGGCCTCCAGCAATGCCAAGACTAGTAGGAACTATGAAGATGTGAAGTCTTAGTCGTTCAGAGGGAGACTGAAGTGTTATTCTTAGAGGGATGGCTTAAGGTTCCTGAACCTAAGTTTCTACATCTAAAAGAGAAGCCAGACTGCTGAATTTCCATTTCCAGTTTAAAAAAATGCTTGGAATACAGAAAACATGTGATATTGATTGTGTTTTTCTTTGTCTCTAATTATATTACCCTATGTAAAATGGCACTTTGATTTATCGTGCTTTTTCATAAAAGGTTAATGACAATCAGAGTAAAGGTTACAGGCAATAGCTTGTTAATAGCCTATAATTGTCAGTTTTAATTTAATTATTTGAAGACTTGAATAAGTACCAAGTGGATTATTTAGAAACACCAATATTCAGTGCTTAAAGTGTTAGGGTACTAGTAAGCTTTTAGAGCATTGCTAATACTATTCAGATGATAGTTCAGTGAACACATTTTGTTCACTTATTCCAATGAACTGAACACTTATGTCCAAACAAAAACGACCCATGAATGCTTATAGAAGTTTTTTTTTCTTATTATTGCCAAAACTGAGAACAAATAAACTAGAAGCAAATTATATTCTTGGAAGAAGAGAAGATGAATGTTCACAAGATGGAAAATTGTTAAGTGATAAAGTCACGTAGGTCATGGACTACAGTAAAAGTAAAAAAAAAAACAAAAAACCAACAGCAGTGCTTTGGGGATGTTATAGCTGAGGGGTAAATAGGAATACAGAGGATTTTTACAGAAGTAGAACTACTCCATACACTATGATACCATGCTACCCCAATGCTGAACAGGCATCATCACACAATTATCACAATCTATAGACTGTAGTAGAATGATGCCTAGTTTATACTATGAATGTAGAAGTACTGATGATGTATTAATATAGGATAACATTTTAATAAATTCATATAGCATGGGATGTCGCTAATAGTATGTGTGTGTGTGTGTGTGTGTGTGTGTGTGTGTGTTTCTGTGTGTCTTTGTTTCTTTTCACTGAACTAATGGTATATGGGAAATTTTTGCTTTCATTTAGTGTCTTATGATGAAAACCATGACGAACTTAAAAACAATGGTGAACTTGAAACATTGTATACACTTATAAGGAGAATATTCCAGTTATTTTATTCAAATGAAATTAGCTTATCTTTAAAAACGAAGACCTACAAACTGGTCCAATATGCACAAATCATCAGATTTTGAGGCAACAAAAAATGCCTTACACTAATCCATGAAGAGGTAAAAAGACACATCACACTTAGCTATGAGCACATGGATAACATTTGGCTCAATATTTTAATGAGTTTGCACAGTCAACACATTTGAAAGGAAACATGGCATGGAATACAGTCCTTCTGCTCAACATGATCCATCTGAGTCTATCTGGACAACAGAATGTTAGAGAAACCATGTCCTCCAAAGACTACACTTGTAGATGAGGTGCCACTTTTCACCCAAAACATAACCCACACATCAAATGAGGTACAAGAAGAAAGGAGGAGTGGCCCCTTGTTCTGGAAAGACTCAGTGAAGCAGTATTCGGCAAAACCAGAATGGGGAAGTGGGAAGGGGTGGGTGGGAGGACAGGGGAAGAGACGGGGCTTACGGGACTTTCGGGGAGTGGGGGGCTAGAAAAGGGGAAATCATTTGAAATGTAAATAAATTATATCGAATAAAAAAAAAGAAAAAAAAGAGGCAAGCTAGAATGCAGTCTCAAGAAGATAGGATCATTTGAACATCGATGTTAATGACTCCATACTATATTAATATTTTCTTCATCTATAGTGGAGCTAGTGTATTCATATTTAGAAATCAAGTGCATGACCACGATGAAAGCTGAACTGATAACGCATTGGTAGGCAAAGCCTTAGAGTGTAGTGGCATGACAGAGAGAGTACAGAAAAAAATGTGGTTTTGAGAACTTACTACCTACCGACATTTTTATAATCATCTTACGTGCATTTGGTGACACCAATGAGTGAATACAGAGAACTGAAGTGACAGCCTTTTGGAGGAAAATATGGACACCCCATGAAGCTTTCTACAAGATATTGTCAGTTTATGGATGCAGAAGGAGGGAGAGTGAGTCTCCTTTGGAGAGTTAACTGCTAGAAGGCAGCTCATGCCACAGTGGATATCTCAACACAACACTTTATATGTGGAGCACTAACTGGGATCTGGGGTTATTTTTTTCCTTTTTTATTTTTCTTAATTTACATTTCAAATGTTATACCCTTCTCAAAACACCCTATCCCATCCCCCCTCGACCTACTCACCACCCCATCCACTCCTTCTTTCCTATCCTGGTATTACCCTATACTGGGTCATTCATTCTCAGGACCAAGGGCCTCACCTCCCTTTGATGATCAACAAGACCAGCCTCTGCTTGAGCTGCATTTGGTCTGTGAATTGTATCTTGAGTATTTCAAGATTCTGGGCTACTATCCAGTTATCAGTGGTTTTTAATAATAAAAAAAAATAAGACACAAATCTGAGAGGACAGGATAGATGACATTAGAGAGAGTTGGAGGGAGGTCATGTTAATGGATGTTATTCAAAATACATTATATACTTGTGTTTTTTCTCTTTACTGAGCCTATTTTCTGTCTTTTATGCTCATTAAACCCGAATAAACTCCAATTTAAACACATTTCTGCCTTTCTTCAGCTTCCGTCAATTCTAGCTTCTACTGAAAGACTCACACTCACAAGTGTTATTTTTGCCTTGTTTTTTTTTATGTGCTAAAAACTTCAGATCATCTCCAGAAACAACATTTTAACTTTTGTCTATTCCATCTTTTTGTTTATTGTACTTCTCCTCTATATTCTATCTTTCATAAAAGTAGTTTTCTTCAGCCAATGATACAACAGAAACCTTGTTCCTTGTCTGTTTAGCAGCTATTCTTTTTTTTTTCATTAGATATATTTATTTACCTTTCAAATGATTTCCACTTTCCTGGTTCTCCCCTCCCCCAAAGTCCCATAAGCCCACTTCCCTCCCTCTGTTCCTCACTCAACCCCCTCCTGCTTCCCTGTCCCTCCCCTACACTGCTGCATGGAGCCTTTCCAGGACCAGGGGCCTCTCCTTCCTTCTTCTTGGACATCATTTGATATGTGATGGGTATTCTGAGCTTCTGGGCTAATATCCACTTATTAGTGAGGGCTTACCATGAGTGTTCCTTTGTGATTGGGTTACCTCACTTACAATGATATTTTCCAGTTCCACCCATTTGCCTAAGAATTTCATGAATTCACTGTTTTTAATACCGGAGTAGTATTCCATAGTGTAAATATAGCATATTTTCTGTATCCATTCCTCTGTTGAGGGACATCTTTCCAGCCTCTGGATATTATAAATAGAGCTGCTATGAACATAGTGGAGCATGTGCCCTTATTACATGCTGGGAAATTCTCTGGGGCTAAGATCAAAAACTCAGGAGGCAGCAGCTGCTGGCAAGGATGTGGAGAAAGAGGAACATTCTTCCACTGCTAGTGGGATTGCAAGCTGGTACAACCACTCAGAAAATCAGTCTTGCGGTTCCTCAGAAAACTGGGCATGATACTACTGTAGCAGCTATTCTAATAGTGGCTAAGCTCATGATTATTTTAAGGAAGGCCCTGTTGTTATCTAGCACTGTACAAATGGCAAATGGAAGTTGGGGTGGTAAGACCTCAATAAGACCCAGAGCTAGGAAGCTGTGCAATTATAATCTAAGAAGGTAGTCACTTAAATGTAAACTCAATTCCTAGATTTATAGTGATAAATCTATGCAGGTCTCCCTCTCAGCTTTGTGGAGGAAACTATAGATATACTTTTAATACTAAAGTAGAAAATTTCTGCAAAGAATTAAGTTCGTTTTTAAAGTTTGGTCATTCTTTCCATGTCTCACTTCGCTTTGCGAAACCAGCTATATTCTTAGTTCAAGCTAGTCAAAAATTTCTTATATATCCCAGTACCTCACTTGTATGGGTGCTGTGGCTATAGACATGCATGGTTAGACTTCACTACATGTGTAATCACTTAAAAGAAAAGTATTTTATCTTTGACACTGAGGTGTGTCTCCTGTATACAGCAAATTGTAGGGTCCTGTTTCCTTATCCAGTCTGTTAGTCTATGTCTTTTTATTGGGGAATTGAGACCATTGATGTTAAGAGATATTAGGGAATAGTGATTATTACTTCCTGTCATTTTTGATGTTCTTTTTATATTTGAGTGGTTATCTTCTTTTGGGTTTGATGAACGAAGGTAACTATCTTGCTTTTTCCAGGGTGTAGTTTCCCTCCTTGTATTGGAGTTTTCCTCCTATTATTCTTTGCAGAGCTGGGTTTGTGGAAAGATATTGTGTGAATTTGGTTTTGTCATGGAATATCTTGGTTTCTCCATCTATGGTGAATGAGAGTTTTGCTGGGTATAGTAGTCTTGGCTTACATTTGTGTTCTCTTAGAGTCTGCATGAGATCTGTCCAGGATCTTCTAGCTTTCATGGTCTCTGGTGAGAAGTCTGGTGTGATTCTGATAGGTCTTCCTTTATATGTTACTTGGCCTTTTTCTCTTACTGCCTTTAATATTCTTTCTTTGTTTAGTGCATTTGGGGTTTTGATTATTATGTGACGGGAGGTATTTCTGCTCAGGTCCAGTCTGTTTGGAGTTCTGTAGGCTTCTTGTATATTCATAGGCATCTCTCTCTTTAAGTTAGGAAAGTTTTCTTCCATAATTTTGTTGAAGATATTTGCTGGCCCTTTCTGTTGCAAATCTTCACTCTCATCTATACCTATAATCCTTAGGTTTGGTCTTCTCATTGTATCCTGGATTTCCTGGATGTTCTGGGATACAAGCTTTTTGCATTTTGTATTTTCTTTGACAGTTGAGTCAATGGTTTCTATGAGGATTCCCCACCATGTAATAAGGATACATGCTCTACTATATTCATAGCATCCCTATTTATAATTGCCAGATGCTGGAAAGAACCCAGGTATCCCTCAACAGAAGAGTGGATGCAAAAAATGTGGTATATCTACACAATGGAGTACTATTCAGCCATTAGAAACAATGAATTCATGAAATTCTTTGGCAAATGGATGGAGCTAGAAAACATCATACTAAGTGAGGTAACCCAGACTCAAAAGGTGACTCATGGTATGCACTCACTAATAAGTGGATATTAACCTAGAAAACTGGAATACCCCAAACATAATCCATACATCAAATGAGGTACAAGAAGAAAGGAGGAGTGGCCCCTTGTACTAGAAAGACTCAGTGAAGAAGTATAGGGCAAAACCAGAACGGGGAAGTGGGAAGGGGTGGGTGGGAGGACAGGGGGAGAGAAGGGGGCTTATGGGACTTTCGGGGAGTGGGGGGCTAGAAAAGGGGAAATCATTTGAAATGTAAATAAAAAATATATCGAATAAAAAAAGACAAAAAAAATAAAAATAAATAAAAAAGAAAGGTATTAAAAGTGAACTCACTGAAATTTATATATGTACTTCAAATGACATGCTACCATGATTTTACAAAATTAATATTTTACATGGTATATTGCCAAACAGAGATCATCTGAAATATAAATTTTGTAGTAATGTATACAATTAAATTTTAATTATTAATGTAATCTTATGATTGAAGCTTTTCAAAACACATTTTAAACATAGCTAGTTAATTTTTAAAAAGGTTTGTTTTTTATATAAAATCAGCCTGTAACATGTTAGAAACTGTCACAATATTTTCAAACAAAGTATAATTTTATAATTTTTCCTTCCCTGTTTCCTTCACACCTCCATCTTCTCCTCTTCCTGGAGCCTGCCCCTTCCTCAGACTCCTTTACTCTTTCATGACCCACATGGTTTTTGGTATATCATATCTCATTATCAAACTTTATATTCTCTCATTTTCTTGTCTAGAGTGTTTTTAGACTTTATCTACACTTGCAGAAACTTATGTATATATACACATACATTGTAGGGTAGGCTGAGCACATGAGGAAAAAGGTATTTTTCATCTTTTTATGTTTTTTTAATTTTGATTAAGGGGATTACTAGAATTATTAATTATTATTATATGTACTGCAATGGAAAAACTTCTCTTGACTTTTAGCCCTCTTCTTAACACATTCAGAATGACTTGACTTAGGAACATACATGCATGTATGCTGGAAAAAATTAACTGAATGCCAGCCTTCCATCAACTTGAGGTGATGTATATAATTCACACATTCAAGAGAAAAGTGAGAAAAATAGGCAAACTATGCCTTTGTGTAAAAAAAAGTAAATGCTTTAACAAGATAAATGATCAGAAAGGCAAAATGTGCCACAAATAATTCTAGAATTGGTCATATATTATCTCTTATCAATATCTATCTTAGAGCGGTGTATCAACTGGACACATATACATTCAAAATGTGGACACGGTGTGGCATGCCTGAAAAATGAGATCATACAGTGGCAAGCATGTAAACTGTTCTGACAGCAGTTAAACATTGAATACATCCAATTAATGAGCCCATCCATTTCTGCTGGTAGAGTTGACTTTGTGGACAGATATTTACTGCCTATATTGTAGATTTTTGTGGAAAAAATATAAAAGGATTAAAAATAAAATTTGCAAGAGTCTGGAACAGCTGATAAGTGCTTACTAGCTCTTTACTTAATATGTAGGGATCATCCTATATACAAATATCTCTCTTTATAAGATGGATGTGGAATGACTAGGAACTAGCAATGGAAAAAAATTCAATCCCATATATACAAAGAAAGAGGATAAGTTTTCACTGAAGCAAATAAAAATCATTCATTCCTTGATGTGGAGTCACAGGAAGAACTGTTCAGTTCAAAAACTGACCTCACAGAAGGCAAACTCAAAGTGTGTAAAAACAATCACATTGCTGAATTGAAAACCACATGTATGTTACATTGTTGAATGGTACAAAGTTTAAAATACTATCAAAAGGCCCCGATTCTCATGTTTTCATAGAAAAGGCAACCATAATGCTTCAGCAATTTCATTTCTTCAACCAGAATTTTGAATTTTCACTGGAAACCCAGTGACTGTTTAGTGGATATGTAATTTTCATAAACTGTAAAGAAGCCTCTTATTGTGACCAGAAGACATTTGCTGAAATGCGCATACCTTTGTAATAACTGTTTTGACTTCAATTTTAATCATTTTCCCACTGTCATATTAGGTCACTATCGGGTAGCAAGAAGTTTCTCATAACATCCAATCACTGTTACTTAAAAAACGAAATGAAGGGGTCATAGATAGGCTTCCAACCAAAAAAAAGCACAGGACTAGATGGTTTCAGTGCAGAATTCTATCAGACCTTCAAAGAAGACTTAACATCAATACTCTTCAAACTTTTCCACCAAATAGAAACAGAAGGAACACTACCAACTCCTTCTTTGAATCCACTATTACACTGATACCAAAACCACACAAAGATCCAACTAAGAAAGAGAATTTCAGGCCAATTTCCCTTATGAATATCGATGCAAAAATACTAAATAAAATTCTTGTCCACCGAATTCAAGAACACATAAAAAACAATCATCCACCATGATCAAGTAGGCTTCATCCCAGGGATGCAGGGATGGTTCAATATAAGGAAATCCATAAATGCTATCCACTATATAAACAAACTCAAAGAAAAAAACACATGATCATTTCATTAAATGCTGAAAAAGCATTTGACAAAATTCAGCATCCTTTCATGCTAAAAGTCTTGGAAAGGACAGGAATTCAAGGCCCGTATCTAAACATAATAAAAGCAATATACAGCAAACCGGTAGCCAACATCAAACTAAATGGAGAGAAACTTGAAGCAATCCCACTAAAATCAGGGACTAGACAAGGCTTCCCCCTCTCTCCATATCTTTTCAAGATAGTTCTTGAAGTCCTAGCTAGAGCAATTAGACAACATAAGGAAGTCAAAGGAATACAAATCGGAAAGGAAGAAGTCAAACTATCACTATTTGCAGATGATATGATCGTATACTTAAGTGACCTTAAAACCTCTACTAGAGAACTCCTACAGCTGATAAACAACTTATCTCATGTTTGCGCAGGAATAGAAACCCTGACTAAGACACTACTGCTCAAGTTAAAAAGTAATAATCACATTACTGAGAAGATTGTATTTATGATTTAGGAATATATTAATATATTAATGCTTGTATTAGTATTAATATTGTATTGTTACATTAATTGTTATATCAATGTATTACTAATGCTATGATACTTCATTTATATAATTGTTCTGTAGATGATTAATGCATATAAATTTTTATATCAATATTGTAGCTGTTGTCTTCTATATGACAATTAATAAAAATGTCCAGAATCTTTTATTATTATTTTGTCTGTCTCCATCTTTTTTCTCACCCTTTTATTAAAAATATAACTTTCTCAGACATAATATATCCTGATTATGGTTTTCTCTCACTCTCCTCTTTCCACACCCCCTCCCATCCATATCTATGTCCTTTTTTGTCTATCATTAGAAAACAAGCACGCTTCTATGCAATAATAATGAAATATAATATGATAAAATAAAGTAAAACCTAAGACATTGGAAATGTTATTTTCATGGCTAATATCCACTTATTAGTGAGTACAAAACATGCATGTCCTTTTGGGTCTGAGTTATCTCACTATTGGACATAGATTTTCCTGAAGACCCAGCTATACCATTCTATAGCATATACCCATAAGATTCCCCGCCATGCCACAGGGGCACATGTTCTACTATGTTCATAGCAGCCTTATTTATAATAGCCAAGAGCTGGAAAGAATCCATATGCCCCACAACAGAAGAATGGATACAGAAAATGTGGTTCATTTATACAATGGAATACTACTCCGCTGTCAAAAGTGAGGACCTTATGAGTTTGCAGGCAAATGGATAGAACTAGAGCATATATTCCTTTTTATAATTACAATAGGACACTGATCCAGAGTTATGTTGGCCATAGATTAAGGCAGAAACTTGAAAGTAAGAAATTTGTGTCTCAAACATAATAAACATTTCTGGACTTTATGGCACAATCCTAGAAGAATGACTGTATTTTGGAAATTGAAAAGGAAAGAGATGGATGTGGTACCTAGAAGAAGAAGATATGCAATCCTGGAGCACTTGAACTTCCTGGTAAACCATTACCACCTCAGCTTGGGTGTTCCTACGTGACTACAGGGTCTTTCATGTCCAGGGCTACAGCATTCTGTCATCTTTTCTCCCATTGTTCCTCCCACTACCACACAGCTTTGTATGGAATAAGGGCACTATAATTAAATCCAACCTGACATATGAGTAGTCATAGGTTGGGGTGATTTGGCACCTCATAAAACTGTAAAATCACTCTACAGGAAGGACCAGACATAGTTTCAAAATGATACCTTGCCTATAATTTCCTCCAATTACACCAAGTTTCACACCTGAGAAAACTCCGTATCTTTTCTTATATTGCCACCCTTTTTAACTTGCCTACGTAACCTCATTCATTAGGTTGGAATAGAGCTGAGTAGTCACCTGTGATAAAGGTCATGAGCAAAGATATTCCTTACATCTATGGCCTTCTATAGATTCCTATGAACAAGTTTACAACATAGAGGCAGAAATTACGAGAGCAGTCATACAACAACTCTGAGATTGAAGTATATCAAGTACCTGAATATTTGATTTTCTTTGGTAGTAGAGAAGTAGTTCTTTGCTTATGGTTCCTGACTCCTTTGGGGGTCAAATGACCCACCCTTTTACTGAGGTCACTTATGACCTTTGGGAAACACAGATATTATTTAGATATTTATATTATAATTCATAAAAGGAGGAAAGTTATAGATATGAAGTAGCAATGAAAATAATTTCATGGTTGGGGGTCACCACAAATTGAGGAGTTGGGTTAAAGGGTGGAAGCACCAGGAAGGTTGAGAGCCACTGTAGAAGAGGAAAGTCAGATCACCAATTCTGGGAAGCCTCCTCAAAGGGAAAGAAACCCTGTTTTACTTTGTTCAGCAGGCTTTTTATATAGTATTGTTCTGAGAGTTTCACACACAGAGACTTTTTAATGGTTTTAGGCAACATAGTTACAGTTTAAACTTTGGAGTTTGTATTTTCTTTCCTTTTCTTTTTTCTCTGCTCTAAGTCAGTCATGTGGGTGGAATTTGTAACTTGTGGCTATGCAGCAATCCAAGATTCTTCATCCTCAAGTGATCTTTCCCCCCTGAAAACTCACATTGCTTGAGAAAATTCATCTGGAAATGAATTGATGATGCCTCCGAATAATCGTGCAAAGGTTCTAAGCATGCTTTTCATGTGATATCCCTGAAAAAATTGTAAGGATCTTTCAGGGTTCAGTATAAAAGAGCTGCAGAATAAGTGAGTGAACTGTACTCCAGTCCCCTAGACATCTAACAAAGCCATGGTCTCCATACCTATACTTAAAACCAAACCAAACCAAAACAAAATACTGTATTTTTTTTTCACTTAGGGACTTTGGAAAAGGAAGTAAATACAGTATTAAATTAAACTAGTATATCAGATTTAAAATAAATATGCATTACACTCTGTTGTATAACTTAAATGTACACCTGTATTTGGGAGTTCCTGATCTGTAATTCCTGCTCAAGCAGCCATGATTCTCATGACCTTGGTGCAAAAATGGATGCTTTGAGAAGGCTGGTCATTGAATCTTTTGTCTATGAGAGGGCACTTTGCCTGGCCAATGAAGAAAATGTTAGAATATATATATATATTCTATTATATATTCTATTATATATTCATATATATTCTATTATATAGAGAGATATTATATATATATATATTAAGATTGTAACTTTTTTATTTTTTTTTTATTCGATATATTTTTTATTTACATTTCAAATGATTTCCCCGTTTCTGGTCCCCCACTCCCCGAAAGTCACATAAGCCCCCTTCCATCCCCTTGTTCTCCCACCCATCCTTTCCCACTTCCCTGTTCTGGTTTTGCCTTATACTGCTACACTGAGTCTTTACAGAACCAGGGACCACTCCTCCGTTCTTCTTGTACCTCATTTGATGTATGGATTATGTTTTGGGTATTGAGAGAGACAGACACACACAAAGAGAGAAAGAGAAGCAGAGATGCAAATAGAGAAAGAGACAGAAATGGGAACAGAGAGGGCTAGACAAAGGAAAATTAGAGAAGTAGAGATCATGATAAAATGATATAGATGGAGCTCTTCATTTACTGATTATTCTTTCTAAGTGGCTCTTGCATCTAATATTTGTTTTTTCTTTTAGAATAAAGTCACAAATATTAATTCTCTACTATCTACCAAAGAAAAGACATAATATTGAAATTTAAAACAATATTTTTAAATATTGATTTGTACCCACAAAAATCCCAAATCAAACCAAACCCAAACCAACCAAACAAACAAACAAAAACATCTACACAGGGTGCCCAACCTGAGGTTTAGGACACAGTTAGACTGAATATTTATCAGACAGATATCTAGTAGTGTTGTAGACAGGCAAATACACATGTCAGTATGCTGGCTACCTGTCAATTGAGAATTGTTAAAATATGCTAGAATGTCATTCTTTTGTATAAACTGAAGATTTTCAATTTAACTATTTTTAAAAGCTTTAGTGTGTGTGTGTGTGTGTGTGTGTGTGTGTGTGTGTGTGAATCTGCTTGAGTTTATGTGTATGATTTGCATCTACATTCACAGTGTGGCCAGAAGAGGGCATCAGATCCTCTGAAATTATAGTTTCAGGTGGTTGTGATCTATCATGCAGCCCCTGCGAACTAAGTTCTCTTAACAGATAAACCATCTATCCAGCCTCCAATTTAATTACATTAACTAAACATTAAAGATTTAATATTTGACATTTTAGTCTGAATTTTTTTTTGTTAAATCTTGCCAGGTTGATTCAGAATTGCAGTTACAACCTAGAAATACAGTACTCACACATCTACCATAACAACGGAGAAAGGACACTTACCTCTTCAGCTTTAAACTCTTCATCTCATTTCTGACTTGTAGGTGTTGATTATATAGTGTGACTATTAATTAGCCTTTACACACTGTAATTATTTTGTTCGTAAGTAGAATTTTTTCCAGATTAGAGCTTGTGATATTTTACAAAAGTTCACTTTTGTTGGATGAGCATTTGTATTTGTATTTGCAAGATCTTTTTTTTAAAAATCCCATATCATGTTTCTTTTTGGAACAAGTATGCCATTAGAAATATGCATTTATGTCTATTTACAGCATGTACAATCTGGTCCTGCTGGAAGTTATAAAATTCAGTTCTTCCACGTGTCTATCCTGAGACGATAAAGAAAACATGTAGTAGTTCCCTACTCAACTTCTGCTATTGAAGCTAGAGCAATTGAAATTGGAGGATTTGAGACAGCTATTAGCTATAATTATCTCTGATTCACAGACAACTAATAAAGACCGCAAGTCTGCTTTAAAGGTGAATATGCATGATTATAGGATGTCTACAATTCTTAAAGTGTAGAATTAACATCTAGATTTATTATTCTAAAGTGAAGATAACCATCACACATCACAAATAGTGTGTGTTTCTACTACCAGTACTGAAAATACAGATGAAGATCCAACTTAAACGTTATTTTCTATACTGTTACAATAATTCAATTAATTGAAGTAAGCAAATTTCTGTAAAATTCAACAATTTAGCTATCAGCAAATACAGAACTGTGATCTTTTTGGGTCAAGGTATATTCAGATATCCAGTGACATCTTACATTCAGACATTCTGAGCCTAAACTGTTCAAGATATTCTGCTGTCGATATTTCATCTCTTTGGGGAATCTTGAAGGTTTCTTCAGCTTTGTAACCAATAAGAGGAAAGAAGCCTTTCAATATGTGTTTACTTCATTTACGTCAGCTTGAGCTCTTATCTCTGGAGTTCTCCAGCACTATGCTGGTTTCACATTAAACTGATACCTTCCAAGATCGAAGTAAATAGGAACAGAAAGTGTAGCTACTTGAAGAAAGAATATTGAAGAAAGGATATTGGACATCACTGTGAAATTGCTATAAAATACTCAATGTGGCTTATGTTAGGGAAAAGGGTGTGCCGTCTACACATAAGGACCTATTGTCTTAAATTTCTTTACTTTCTAAGAAGTTGGTATTTGTTGATTATTGTAAACTTATGTTTTGTAACTTTAAAATGGAAATAACTGGGAAATAATTTCATAAAAAATATCGGCAATAAAAAAAGAAAGAAAGAAAAGGCAAATTCTTTGTCTCAGTACTTTTCCAGAAAGCATATTAGTCTTGTTAGATTTACTTACTGGAAATCAAGTGGTACACACCCAAACTACAATTTTTAAAATAATGTAGTTTTTCTGGAAGAAAATGGCTCATCATTGCATTAAAAAGTAATAAAATAGTTATAACTGGTAAGAATATTTTAAAAGGTAATTTTATATGGTAAATATCTTAGAGTTAGTGCTTATCACATAATGCATGCTCAGTTAAATATATCTGTACAGAAATATGCCACTTTGTCTTCTATAAATAACTACAATGTTTCTGTGCCTTGAGGTTTTTTTTTTTTTAATGAAACAATGGTTCTGTTTTATTGTGAGCACATAGGCTAAAATATTGGTATTTTGTGTTCTATAAACCAAGACACAAACACACGGTAGGCAACTCAATTTTCCCCAAACAATGTTACATATAATTTTTTTTACTAAAAGTTATTCACAAACTGTTTTTATCATTGGATTTATTTAAAACGATTTTTAATTAACCTTACATTCCTCTCACTGACCCTCTCTAAATCATCCCCTTCCTCAATCTTTCCCCCATACCCTGTACTATTATCCTCTGGGGGGTTGGGGGGCTCCCTGGGTTTTCTCCCATCTTGGCATATCTGAGGCTAGGCACAGCCTCTCCCAGTAAGGCCAGACAGGACAGCCCATCTAGGAGACCTTATCCTAAAGAGAGGCAACAGCTTTTGGAGTAGCCACAGCTCCAGTTGTTTAGGATCCACATGAAGACCAAGTTGTATATCTGCTACATATATGCAGGGAGTGCCTAAATATAGTCCATGTATGCTCTTTGGCTGGTGTCAAGGGTCCAAGTTTGTTGACACTGTTGGTTTTCCTGTGGAGTTCCTATCCACTTCAGGGTACACAATCTTTCCCCCTAGTCTTCTGTAAGAGTCCCCACGTTCCATCCACTGTGTGTCTGTGGGTGTCTGCATCTGAGTCAGCTGCTGGGTGGAGCCTCTCAGAGGACAGCCATGCTAGTCTTGTTTGCAAGCATAACAAAGTATCATTACTAGTGTCAGGAATTAATGCTTACCCATATAAGACAGAACAGAGACTGAGGAAATGGCCAACCAATAACCAGTCTACCTTGAGACCTCAGTCTATGTTCAATCTTCTGTCCCTGCATTTCTTGTAGACAGGATAAATTTTCTGTGTCCTGAATATTAATAGGAATCTTTCATATAAAATTACATTGATTGAAAAGATGCTTCCTCTTCTTGAATTGGAAAGGTATGTGATAATCAATGAGCAATTCTCATTTACCTGTGATATTACGTACTATATTTTTCAAAATTGAAGTTTCAGTTGTTATTGAATCAAGATTTAAGTAGCAGTATGACAAAGCT
Organism: Apodemus sylvaticus; assembly: GCF_947179515.1. Lineage (NCBI taxonomy): Eukaryota > Metazoa > Chordata > Mammalia > Rodentia > Muridae > Apodemus > Apodemus sylvaticus. The sequence continues at coordinate 12,126,952 of NC_067486.1, read as the reverse complement.
TGTGTGTGCGGGGTGAGGTGGGGCGGGGGGGGGGTATTGTATCTTCTAAGGTAGTCCTTCCTTCCTGCTTTGGTCAATGTGGTCCTGGTGATATTTGTTTGAACTTCTCTGATGAAGTGACCTTGATCTCGGCTCTCTCTATTTCTTTTCCATCACAGGAATGGAGATTGTAAGACTACTATATCCAACACAATGTGGTTGAAGTGATGGGATTGCTCTGACATTTGATCATGAGTGGTTTAGTCATCTTCATCTTACTATCTGGACATGCTATCAGTCTTCATTCCATAGAGTGCAAATTGGGCTTCTAGCCTGGGTGAAATAATGTAAACAGGAACAAATAGGTTTATTCTAATTAAAATAAATGAGTTCAATGTTATTTTAAGATATTTGTTTTACATAATATTATCGATAGTCTTTGTTATGGTACAAATTCATCCCATATTATATTAATATATATGTATCCTTCCTTTTTGACAGAAATCCAAAGGACAAACCTATCATATTCTGTGAGTACCATGTAGTTAATTCCATACAACTCTCTTCTAGAAGATAGCTATAGCTAGCAGCTATGGATATCATTATACTGACCATCTTACTCATATTTTTGGGTATATTTGAATTTCATAGATGACAGATTGGTGATGGATATATAGTGCTATTTATTCACTTTAACCCTGCTGTGACAAAGATCCTTGTAGCTGGCCAGCAGCCATGGATGGACTGAGTTACATGAAAGGGGGGCTGGAAATGAAAAACAAAAATGTGAGAGAAGGATGAAGCCAAGATAAAAGTTTTTGATCAAGAATCAAAATTTAATAGTCAGCTCTGCATTTATATAGGGAGAGCCCACAGACCCCATCCTTTGTTACAGCTGGAAGGAGTTGCAAAGCAAGCTCAGCAGGCAGTCTGCTCCTGTAGGAAATAGACTCCACCTGGGTCATTAAAGTGTAACTGTGGCAAAAACTTAAGGTCTATTTAGCATGCTTAAGACTGGGAAAGGGCACAGGGCCTATCACAGAATAAGAAAACTTATAAAAGGAACAGTTTATTTTGGCTTGAAGACTTAGAAAGCCCAGTTAATGATAGGCTGGGTCCATTGTGTTCAGCTCTACCAAACAGGAGAAACACCATGTGAATATGACATGTCAGGCCTAAGAGGCAGGCAGTACTCCTGGTTCCCACCAATCTCAATGCTGTCAAATTCTGAACCCACCAATGTATGGATTCACTGCCAATGTTAGCACTTTTTTTTTTTTTTTGATTTTTCCAATTTTGTGGAGTACAGGCTCTTTTTTAAAAATATTTTTTGACTATCTTTTTTTTTTTATTCGATGTAGTTTTTATTTACATTTCAAATGATCTCCCCTTTTCTAGTCCCCCACTCCCAGAAAGTCACATAAGCCCCCTTCCCTCCCCTTGTTCTCCCACCCACACCTTCCCACTTCCCTGTTCTGGTTTTGCCTTATACTGCTACACTGAGTCTTTCCAGAACCAGGGGCCACTCCTCCATTCTTCTTGTACCTCATTTGATGTGTGGATTATGTTTTGGGTATTCCAGTTTTCCAGGCTAATATCCACTTATTAGTGAGTGCGTACCATGATTGATCTTTTGAGACTGGGTTGCCTCACTTACTATGATGTTCTCCAGCTCTATCCCTTTGCCTAAGAATTTCATGAATTTATTGTTTCTAATGGCTGAATAGTACTCCATTGTGTATATATACCACATTTTTTGCATCCATCCTTCTGTTGAGGGATACATGGGTTCTTTCCAGCATCTGGCTATTATAAATAGGGCTGCTATGAACATAGTGGAGCATATATCCTTATTACACGGTGGGGAATCCTCTGGGTATATGCCCAGGAGTGGTATAGCAGGATCTTTCGGAAGTGAGGTGCCCAGTTTTCTGAGGAACCGCCAGACTGATTTCCAGACTGGTTGTACCAATTTGCAACCCCACCAGCAGTGGAGGAATGTTCCTCTTTCTTCACATCCTCGCCAACACCTGCTGTCTCTTGAATTTTTAATCTTAGCCATTCTGACTGGTATAAGGTGAAATCTCAGGGTTGTTTTGATTTGCATTTCCAAAATGACTAATGAAGTTGAACATGTTTTAAAATGTTTCTCTGCCATGCGAAGTTCTTCAGGTGAGAATTCTTTGTTTAACTCTGTACCCCATTTTTAAATAGGGTTATTTGGTTTTCTGGGGTCTAACTTCTTGAGTTCTTTGTATATATTGGATATTAGCCCTCTATCTGATGTAGGGTTGGTGAAGATCTTTTCCCAATTTATTGGTTGCCGATTTGTCCTTTTGATGGTGTCCTTTGCTTTATAGAAACTGTAATTTTATGAGGTCCCATTTGTCAATTCTTGATCTTAGAGCATAGGCTATTGGTGTTCTGTTCAGGAACTTTCCCCCTGTACTGATGTCCTCAAGGGTATTCCCCAGTTTGTTTTCTATTAGCTTCAGAGTGTCTGGCTTTATGAGGAGGTCCTTGATCCATTTGGAGTTGAGCTTAGTACAAGGAGACAAGGATGGATCAATTCGCATTCTTTTGCATGCTGACCTCCAGTTGAACCAGCACCATTTGTTGAAAAGGCTATCTTTTTCCATTGGATATTTTCAGCCCTTTTGTCGAGGATCAAGTGGCCATAGGTGTGTGGGTTCATTTCTGGATCTTCAATCCTGTTCCATTGATCCGTCTGCCCGTCACTGTACCAATACCATGCAGTTTTTAACACTATTGCTCTGTAGTATTGCTTGAGGTCAGGGATACTGATTCCCCCAGAATTTCTTTTGTTGTTGAGACTAGTTTTAGCCATCCTGGGTTTTTTGTTATTCCAGATGAATTTGAGAATTGCTCTTTCAAACTCTATGAAGAATTGAGTTGGGATTTTGATGGGTATTGCATTAAATTTGTATATTGCTTTTGGCAAAATGGCCATTTTAACTATATTAATCCTGCTGATCCATGAGTTAGCACATTCTTAATCCAACCACTTCCGTGAAGCCTGTCAGCTAGCTAAGAATTCACAAGCTCTCAGAGACCAAACAGATTGAAATCCTATCAGTTCCCTTGCATTGTTGTGCTTGTTAAGTTTATGACACAAGTTAGAGCCATCTGAGGGCAAGGAATATATGCTGAGAAAGGCATAAGTGTGAACTATAGTCAAGATGACATAAACCTCGCTAAAGAGACAGAAAGCTAATTTACATATACTTGCATTTCTCCTATTTTGAAAACCTACTTTGAACTTCATAGTACTGCCTCCAAAGCTGCCATGTGCTTCTGCCTGACTTAGAGCTCAGTTTTGTTCTATAGCTACTGCTTTTCATTGCTTCTTACAGCCAAGAGATCCTATTTACTGGTTGAAAATAAATGCTCGCTTCTGATTCTAGAATTAAATGCACTAAAAGGCAAAAAGCAGATATGTGCCTTCAAAAAAAAATAACACAGAGTATTTGGCTAATGTAATCTTTCTGAATAAAATTTGAATGACTTTGGTATAGTTGATCTAATAAAATGTAGATATTTAGCTTATACCTACTTATATGACTGATGAGCATACGTTCCATTTCCTAATATAGATATCAAATACTATTCACCACCAACATTGCTTCATGATATATCTCATAGCAAGTGTGAATGGTTCTATAGCATACAAATCCACAATACTAAAGCTAAGAATTGGTTTTTTGACCATGTTTTCTTTTCAGAAATTTTTTGTAGATACAATATTGCTACTGATTAAAGACATGTTGAAAATAATAATACTAATAATTAGCATTATTAATATCATTATTAAATGTGAGTCCTGGTCAGGTAGAATTCCTTATCCCAGTGCAGCTGTGTTTTGCTTGGGCAGCTCTGTTGATCTTGGCTGGGCCACCAGCTTGGACCTTGGCTGGCTACAGGCTGGCACAGAATGTTACAGTTCAGGACAAAAGCTCAGTTGCTACCAGATTTCTTATGTTTTGGCATGTTTGTCTGGATGTTTCCACATAGCCTTTGAAACAGTTTTTGGAATGTGCATAACTAACAAATTTTTTGAGACTTCAACATAAATCCAATACACTACTGCATCTGACCTAGAACCTGTAGCACTGTATATCACAATAGTAGCATATCTTCAAGGGAGAGGGAAATAAACCACATCATTTGTTGAAGACTTTGGAAAAGTCACATTGCAAGGGATATAAACACCAGGAATGCAATGACTATGCTCAACTTTACAATGAATTTATTAGAATACATAACTACTTTTTTATTTTGAGTGTTATAAATCCTTATATATTTTCATAATATGCTCAATGGTCACATTTAATATTGACAAAGAGAAACATTTATTTAAGTTTACTATTTCATGGTTTTTGCCTCTCTCTCTAAACCAAACCCAATATGTTTAATATTGGTTAAAAATAAACATAAAATTTTCTTTGAAAGACAGTGCATTCCAGCCAATAACATAAAACCCACATTTTATTCTTCTGCTTAAATTCATTCTGCTTGATTGCTGACCACAAAAAAGTAAACACTTTTTTTTATTCGATATAATTTAATTACATTTCAAATGATTTCCCCTTTTCTAGCCCCCCCACTCCCCGAAAGTCCCGTAAGCCCCCTTCTCTTCCCCGGTCCTCCCATCCACCCCTTCCCACTTCCCCGTTCTGGTTTTGCTGAATACTGTTTCACTGAGTCTTTCCAGAACCAGGGGCCACTCCTCCTTTCTTCTTGTACCTCATTTGATGTGTGGATTATGATTTGGGTATTCCAGTTTTCTAGGTTAATATCCACTTATTAGTGAGTGCATACCATGATTCACCTTTTGAGTCTGGGTTACCTCACTGAGTATGATATTCTCTAGCTCCATCCATTTGCCTAAGAATTTCATGAATTCATTGTTTCTAATGGCTGAATAGTACTCCATTGTGTAGATATACCACATTTTTTGCATCCACTCTTCTGTTGAGGGATACCTGGGTTCTTTCCAGCATCTGGCAATTATAAATAGGGCTGCTATGAACATAGTAGAACATGTATCCTTATTACATGGTGGGGAGTCTTCTGGGTATATGCCCAGGAGTGGTATAGCAGGATCTTCTGGAAGTGAGGTGCCCAGTTTTCGGAGGAACCGCCAGACTGATTTCCAGAGTGGTTGTACCAATTTGCAGCCCCACCAGCAGTGGAGGAGTGTTCCTCTTTCTCCACACCCTCTCCAACACCTGCTGTCTCCTGAATTTTTAATCTTAGCCATTCTGACTGGTGTAAGATGAAATCTTAGGGTTGTTTTGATTTGCATTTCCCTAATGACTAATGAAGTTGAGCATTTTTTAAGATGCTTCTTCTCCGCCATCCGAAGTTCTTCAGGTGAGAATTCTTTGTTTAACTCTGTACCCCACTTTTTAATAGGGTTGTTTGGTTTTCTGGAGTCTAACTTCTTGAGTTCTTTATATATATTGGATATTAGCCCTCTATCTGATGTGAAGATCTTTTCCCAATTTGTTGGTTGCCGATTTGTCCTCTTGATGGTGTCCTTTGCCTTACAGAAACTTTGTAATTTTATGAGGTCCCATTTGTCAATTCTTGCTCTTAGAGCATACACTATTGGTGTTCTGTTCAGAAACTTTCTCCCTGTACCGATGTCCTCAAGGGTCTTCCCCAGTTTCTTTTCTATTAGCTTCAGAGTGTCTGGCTTTATGTGGAGGTCCTTGATCCATTTGGATTTGAGCTTAGTACAAGGAGACAAGGATGGATCAATTCGCATTCTTCTGCATGCTGACCTCCAGTTGAACCAGCACCATTTGTTGAAAAGGCTATCTTTTTTCCATTGGATGTTTTCAGCCTCTTTGTCGAGGATCAAGTGGCCATAGGTGTGTGGATTCATTTCTGGATCTTCAATCCTGTTCCATTGATCCTCCTGCCTGTCACTGTACCAATACCATGCAGTTTTTAACACTATTGCTCTGTAGTATTGCTTGAGGTCAGGGATACTGATTCCCCCAGATTTTCTTTTGTTGCTGAGAATAGTTTTAGCTATCCTGGGTTTTTTGTTGTTCCAGATGAATTTTATAATTGCTCTTTCTAACTCTGTGAAGAATTGAGTTGGGATTTTGATGGGTATTGCATTGAATCTGTATAGTGCTTTAGGCAAAATGGCCATTTTAACTATATTGATTCTACCGATCCATGAGCATGGGAGGTTTTCCCATTTTTTGAGGTCTTCTTCCATTTCCTTCTTCAGAGTCTTGAAGTTCTTGTCATACAGATCTTTCACATGTTTGGTAAGAGTCACCCCAAGATACTTTATACTGTTTGAGGCTATTGTGAAGGGGTCATTTCCCTAATTTCTTTCTCAGCCTGCTTATCCTTTGAGTATAGGAAGGCCACTGATTTGCTTGAGTTGATTTTATAACCTGCCACTTTGCTGAAGTTGTTTATCAGTTGTAGGAGCTCTCTAGTGGAGTTCTTTGGGTCACTTAGGTAGACGATCATGTCGTCTGCAAATAATGATAGTTTGACTTCTTCCTTTCCAATTTGTATCCCTTTGACCTCCTTATGTTGTCGAATTGCCCGAGCTAGTACCTCAAAAGTAAACACTTTTACAACACTATGATTTACAGTTCTTTCAAATAGTAACAGGAAACAGCAGAAATAGAATTGAGAGGATGAAGGGTCATCAAGTGCTACGTGTTTATCATGCCATTTCACTCAGTTGTCCCAACTGATTCTATTCAGAGTTTCATTAATGTAAGTTTGGAATCTAATGTGAAAAATAGAATGGGAAAGACCGTGGTACATTATATTTAAGTATATGTGCAAAACAAATATCTACTCCATGTGATTGTAAAGCAAATGTGTGTAAGTCAAGGTAGCATGAGTCAATATTTTCTACATAGATATTAGGTAAAGAATTTTTTGAGATCATCCATTGCCCCAGAGCTGAGCATATCTACGAATATCTATTTATATTCTCTTCTTGTGTCTAAATCATCAACCTATTTAACACAGTTAAATATTCTCACACTGCTTCTAATAGAAACTCTATTTTTTACATTGGCAGATTTTAGTTTTACAGCCTCCAGGCTTATGTGTCTAAATGTCAGCTGCTTAACATTCTTGAGATTTCATCACATGAAGGCCGATCTTAACCAGTTCCAACTGTGCTAAAGTCATTCAGTCTGGGCAAGAATGGGAAATGTTGGAATAAGATTGGCAGTTTAATTATTTTTATAGATCAGTCTATAAACTTGTAGTCTTTTACTGAAGATATGATAATATTACTATGATTATTTTCATATTTACTTACCTACTTATGTAGATGTTTACCTTATCATGTTAAAGTTTAATGTTTCTTATGATGGTGAAGATACGTTTGTGAAAAATACAAGACAGAAATCTCACTACCACTTTGTTTTGCACCAATATTGTGCTTCATGGAAGGTATCTGTAAGTCTTATTATATGAGTGGTGATGTGAAGTACTTGCTTGGATCAAATAACTAATTATAAGAATAACAGAAATTTTCACAAAAAATACTCATGAAAATTTAAATTATGAATCAATGATGGTTTCATTGAGTTCTCCAGCTCAAATTTTATCACACAGTATTCAATTCAGTGGAAAGGGTTCTATGATCCATGATGGTATCTAGCCCATGTGCAAATCACAATACTTTTAAGTTGTGATAGATTTATGATAAAATTAAAAGTTATGTTGAAATTAAGAATAGTCACTGGTGTTGTAATACATTGGATAAATAAGTCAAACTTAAAAAAAAATCTTACATTTAAGCTGCAATGATAATGTCAAGATGGATCAGCTAAATCGAGATGGACACAGGTAGAGACAGAAAGCAGGCAAACCGATACATGTGAAAACCGATACGTGTGAAAACTCATCAGATTAGCAGTCCTGAAAACAGTGAAACAGAATGGAATGAAAGCTGGGCAGAGACCAAAGGCTCTAAAGATTTAGCCATAGAAAGAGTCACATAAATGTATTGTAAGTAAAATATAAACTTGTGAAATGTTCCGTGCATGGAAATGTCATGACCTCGTTGGGATGTTTAGAAAACAATGCTATTCGATTTAAGAAAAATTACTTTTATAACAAGAAGTTTAAAAAGCATCATTAGTCATCATCCATGTGTGTAGTGTTGTGGCTAGGACTGGAATGTGAAATGTTAGTGGAGAAATTTGACTAGAGAGGTCTGTAAAATGTCCCAAGATTTATATGCATAGTAAAAGTGAGAATGTAAGAAAAATAAGAATGATGAATGATCCATAAGTTTTTGGAAATACTAGAAAGATATTGGTTCAAGCAAGGATAAGTAGGTGAGAGCTGATATGGTCAAATTTACACAGAATGAATCATAATACTACAAAGGCAGGTATAGCTCATTTCTAAGTTTAAATAAGAAAAGACAGCAAGCTGTGCTCAATACCTGTTCCATGATTATTTCAAATTATTTTCATTTATTTATTTCTTTATTCACTTTACATACTAATCGTAGGCCCCCTCCTCTCTTCCTAATTCCACTCTTACAAATCCATTCCTCAATTATCCCCTCCCCTTTTCCTCAGAGAAGGAAAAGCTTCCCTTGAATACCACCTACACTGAAACATCCAATTTCATCAGGATTAAGAGCATCCTCTCATACTGAGGCCCAACAAGTCAGTCCATTTAGGGGAAGGGGAATTAGTGGCAGGCAACAGAGTCAGAAATAGCTCCACTCCAATTGTCAGGGGACCCAAATGAAAGCCAAGCTGCACATCTACAAATATGTAGGGAGACTAGGTCAAGACACTGTATACTCTTTGGTTGATGGTTTAGTGTCTGTAAGCCCTCAAGAGCCCACGTTATTTGACCTTGTAGGTCTTCTTGTGGTGTTCTTGATTAATTCTGTCCACTCAATTCTAGTCTGCACTGTACCACAAGACTCCCTGAGCTCCACTGGATGTTTGGGTGTGGCTCTTTGCATCTGTTCCCATCAGCTGCTGAATGAAGCTTCTCGGGAGACAGTCATGCTAGATTCCTGATTTAAAACTTAGCAGAGTACCATTAATAGTATCAGTGGTTGGCTCTTTCACATGGGATGGATCTCAAGTTGGGGCAGTCATTACTTAACTGTTCTCTCTATCTCTGTTTTATCTTTATGCCTGCATGTGACCAGATGAAATTAGTAGTCAAGAGGATATAGATAAAGAAGGCAGAACAAGACACTAAGGAATTCAGCACTGAATTTTAACAAAGTATTTTTTCAGATAAGGTTACAAGTGCATTAATTTTTCCAAATCATTACTAACGAATAGATACATGCCAACTAATCATATATATATATATATATATGTATATATGTATATATATATACATGTATATATATATGTATATATATATGTATATACATATATATCACTACAAGTTTCCTGTGTTATAAATGTAGTAGTTTAGTCATTTAATGCTCCACAGATATAACTGACATTATTAATATTTTAATACTTTATGTTAGATAAGGCCTTTCTACCTCCAGTTTTCCCCCTTCTGACTATTTTTTAATGTCTAAGGAATTGGTATACATGAATGACAAGGCAGAATGGAAAGCAATGGAATCTACAGAAAAGATGTTCATCGTAACATATGTTGCTCAGGAAAAGAGATCATTAATTTTGAATTATATCCAGTAGAGGAAAACATATTTGCTTGTAAAATATGTGAAGTATGTTTACTACTATCTAATAAGAGATAAAATGTAATAGAGAAAATCACTTCAATGTGGCTGTCTTTAGAGTAACTATTGTCAATCAGGATAGTAATGATAAATATATTTTATTTGAAGGTGCTTAACAGATAAATTATGTTACTCTTTTATTTTTCAGAATTTCTTATATGTATTTACTAAAATGTTACGATACTCTCTCCATTTAGCCCTTGCAGCTTCCTGAATATCCTATCAAAGTGCCATCCTCCTGTGTTCCTCACATTTTTATTTTATGTAGTCTACTAAGTTTAGTTAGAGCTTCCCCTCTATGCATGTCTAGACCGCCTTACCATTCATGTGGGGACAAGCAGTTTAGCATGAGAAGCCTACAAGTGACCATATCCTTAATAAAAAAATGAATCTGCAAGTTAGGCATGGTTCTGTGTGACATTAATCCCTCAACCCAGAATGCAGAGCAAGTTACATCTCTTGGAGTTTGAAGCAAATTTGCCCTACATAGTGAGTTTTAAGATAGCGAGGGCTACAGAGAAAGAGCCTGTCTCAAACAAAGAGACAAATTAACAAAGAGTGAATCTCTCTCCCCCAGCAAATATTGTCTGATAATTACTCTTCAATATAGGGTAAGACCTGGAACATCACCACCATCTCTACAGGAATTCTATCTGGCTTGAACATTGTTTAAGTAACATAAAAATAATTACATCGGTTCTAAGAACATGACTGTGAAAGTTCTTCCAGAAGACCAGCACTTTACAGCATTACACCTGATCTGATGAGTTTATCATTCTAAACAGAACATGGCTTTATCTGACAAAAATAGCCACATTAAAGCATAATATGCATAATATTCATTTTATAAAAGACACTAAAAGGATGGTAACTGAATTTATACAGATATTTGGAAAGTATGTGCCCTGTGTTCTGAAAACCATTCTTATTAACTGCTGTGTAAAGGCAATGAGTTGGTGGAGTACTCTAGAGTCTTAATTTTTTTGTAGAATGGAATCATAAACTTTTAACTAGATACAAACCTTTTAAGATCTTTTAATCTTTTTAAAAGATTTAATAATTTTATTAATTTTTTGAGAATTTTATAGGGCAGGTTTTGATCATATTAACCACTAATATTCCTACTTCTCCCTCCTCCCTTCCATCCATCACTATCCACTTCTCTTTTTAAGTTACAAGAAACTATCTCTTAGCAAATATCCTGGTCCTCTGATACTTGCTCTCCTTACAAGTTGCTCTCAGCTTCTTCAACAATGTTCCCTGAGCCTTCCAAGTATATTGTGCTGTAAATATATTCATTGGGCCAGATAGGACCCAGTCAATTGTCCTCTTGTTTGAACCAGATGTAAATTTATTTAATTGCTTCCACCTGCTACAAAGCAGCTTCTTTGATGAGGAGTGAGACCTACACTTATCTATGTGGAAAAGGATATTAATTTCAAATTAAGTTAGGGATATTTGTTTATAAAAATGGTTATAGTTGGTTCATAACTAAGATTCATAATCTCACCATCCTTCAGTATTTGGCTAATTTTAGAGTATCAAACATGAGTTTCATCTTATTTATTGAACTTTTTCATGGAGCCTTAAATCTTGTTAGCTATAACCCCAAGGATAAAAACGACACGATTGGATTTTTATAGTTATCTTTTTGTTATGGTCACCATCATTGTTTGTAAGCATTCATTGGGGTAGAAGTATGGATTGCTTTTCTTCTTTGGAATTTGACATATTTCCTATTGATCCTGCTAGAGATACTCTTCCATTGTTGGTCAGATCCAGATCAACTACTCCAAGTTATGTAACATAAGTAAAATTTGTGATATTTTAAGCAGTGGATTCTTAACATTCTCTTCTAGAAAGCAACCAAAAGCTTGGTAACAACTTAAGGTGTGTTGGAGTCTCTTTAACTCCCTTAAACAATAACTTGTCATGTTTATGTCATGTTTAGAACTATGGTTTTGATTGGGCAGTCTATGTTTTGAGGATGAAACTTGTCACCTCAAGTAGTAATCCTTCTATGTTTTTTCAACCATCCTTAGTGTTCTCTCTCTCTCTCTCTCTCTCTCTCTCTCTCTCTCTCTCTCTCTGTGTGTGTGTGTGTGTGTGTGTGTGTGTGTGTGTGTGTGTTTCTCATTTATCCCACCCTAAGTCTCCCACCCCAAAATGAGAAATGCATCAAATTACAGGTGGGATGTATTTTTGTGGACAAGATTCTGTTCCAGGGCTCTTTGACAGTGAAGAGAAGTAGGGTACTGGATTGTCAGAGTTGATACAATATCTTAAACATTATTTGAGGAATTGAATTCAGAGTCTTAAAAGACCAAAATGATACTCCTGGAGGAGAGTATGTAATATACTCTCAAGTTGACATGACTGTTGTATATAAGAAATCTTCCCCAATTAAAAGGTCTTTCTGGATGTTTCCTTACCCATGAATATTACTCTTGTCATAAAACAAAAACTCATTTTATCCTTCTTGAAAGCTATGAAGTGGTGTGATTGTGTTGAGAATACCTTGCCCCAGCATTTGCAGCCCTCAGAGAGGCATCTAGCCTATACTGATGTTGCTAATGTTCATGTTTGAGGGCAAAATTTATAGTAGAAACACCATACGGTAACTGAGTGACATTTTGTATGTAATGTATATTGCTAACAAATTAAAAAACTCCTCCAATGTATAAAACTTTCAAAGTCCAGTTTTCTTGTGTGGTAGAATCCTGCCACAAATGTGAAGGTTTACTTGAAATAAACAAATCAACAAGTTTCTGAATGTTATCTTCCTTGAATTCTTCATTACTTTCTATATAGTAAATAACCTCCATTGTGCAACATGTTCTCTCTACTTTGGTGAAGAACCAGAAGATTTCAGCAAATATGCATGCTATTAATTACCATTTTAAAGTGTCTCAGAAAACAGTCTTTGAAGTAGTCTTCCCTCAATTCCTTTTGAATTTAGATTTGCTCAAGTGTGTACACAACTAGTAGAATTAAGTGAATAAAGGAGAAAATGGATTTGATCATATGTCAGGTTAAAAAAATGCCTGTGTTGGAATCCCTTCTCTACATTCTGGGTCATGAGATGCAGGATTGGGCAACAGTATAATTCCTGATTTAGAGTGTGGAAAGTGATGAGGCCTTAGGGAATGTAAGTTTGAATGGAGAAGTTGAGTTGAGTCAGTCAACTGCACAGATGTTTAGTACTCAACAAATTTTACAACTTTTAATTTCTGTGTTCCATATCTCTTCACTTAATGCTTACCTCATTTACTTCATCACAACATCTATGTTGAATTCTGGTTAGAATGCTGACAGAGATTTGATGTATTTTTCTTCATGGTAATGGAGAGCAGATCCAGGGTCCCTACACTTCATAGGCTAGTGATAAAATACTAATCTAAATTTATAGCCCTAATGATTTTAATGTTTAGTCCATTGTTAATTAATAAAATAATTATGATCTAATTTCAAATTAAAAAGGAATGAAAAGAAACATCTTATTTATTAATACAAGTTACTTAAAACTTGGCTCCATCAAGTAACATTTTTCTTGTCTTAGGTAAGGTAAAAGTTCATTAATAGAACTTAGCGTATAGATATGATATGGGAAATAAAATTAAGGCATCATTTATATGTGCCTAATTACAGGTCTTGGTATGTGATAAAAAATTAAACTGATTTGTCACAAGGCTGCTTCATCACAATAACTAGTTTCAAAAAAAGATTCAATTTTCAATACACTTGTATCTCAAACCAATCAACCTGTAGCATGTAGGTACCAGACTGGGTTGTACTATATTCATTACTCTATAGTTTATACATAGCCTATCATTTGATACAGAAGTGTGAGGTATTGCTGTAGGTAACACTATTTTTTTGGTTCCACTTACATTAATCTGCTTTAATGTTCAACTTGGATTGTGTGTCAGCATAACTCAGAAGTGTTTCATGCCAATAAATCCCTTACAGGACTTTAAAACTCAGAAAGAAACTTAAAGCTTCATTTTCAACCATTATTTTTTTTCTACATTTTTCATTCTGTAAATTCTTCATTTTCTTCTTTCCCTCTTCTTTGTTTTGTGACAACTAAAATTTTTAGTATGGATTTATTTTTGATTACTTAATAGAATTATTATCAACTTACTTTAGGAAAATAATGAAATAACTGTGATATGCAATAATTTATTTTTCCTAGAATGTACACATTGAAATTCTTAGAGATACAGTGTGATATCTACAGCATATTTTCAATTTCTTTTCAAAATGTACACACCCACATATATGAAGCTAAATGAGAAAAATGCTAATACATTGCAAACCTGGAAGGTCATTTTTATAAATCTATCTCTTTTTAATATTTAAGGTGTTTTTAGTTATAAAATACTGAGAAACATGACATAGACCCTATCACCATTATTGTTCAATCAACTTGACTAGGCTCTATTATTCAATGACATAAACTATAATCTCTGTATTACTATGAAATATTATTGATATATTTGATGCATGGAATCACTTGAACTTATACAATAGATGTTGTCCTTATAAATGTGGATGGGCTTTATTAAATCAGTTAAAATTCAAAATGAACAAGGTCTACTTTTAAAAGATAAAATTCTCCTTGTATATTAGCAAACAGCTTTTGTACTAAAGTACCAGACTCCACTGGATGGTGTAAATTTGAAAGGAATGAATGTCAGACTATAGTTTATTTGTCTCTGGCAATTACTGGAGGGAGGTTACCCCTTGTAAGCTTTTCTAACACCTAGACTCTCTACTTAGCAGCTGTGGACTTCACGTACTTGCTGTTTGAATCTTCCTGGGTTATTTATGATCCAGTAGTCTGGGGTCATGAGGAGATGTGGTGCTGGTTCATCATGACTAATGAAGACTCATATTATCCCCATCCTCTTATTCTCTATGCTCCTATTCTCGTTCTCTCTCTCTCTCTCTCTCTCTCTCTCTCTCTCTCTCTGTCTCTGTCTCTGTCTCTCTCTCTCTCTCTCTCTCTCTCTCTCTCTCTCTCTCTCTCTCTCTCACACACACACACACACACACACACACATCTTTCCTTGCCCCTCATGATCCCTACAGGCAAGTCCCAGACTGGTAACTCAAATTCTATCTCTCTTTATTCTCCTGGGTAATTGGGATTTTGCTAATATTTAGTTAACTAATAGTTTTAGATTGAGGATCAATGTTTTCCCAACAAAGGCTGGTGTATGTGGGAATTTGCTCATATTTGATTAACCAGATCTTGGGATATAGAATCTAGCATTTGAATATATAGCAGTACCAGACCTAAAGGAAGTAACACAATGTGTGTCCTGTGTATTTTGCATTTGAATAGTCATCCTACTCATATACTGAAGTTAATTCCTTGAGAGAAGTTATTTGGTTTAAAGTTATGTATTAATACATGCCTGTAGTACAGCACATGGAAGGTGAGGTTAGGCAGATGAGGACTTAAGTGCCAGCCTCATTAACATAGTAAGTTCAGGACCAGCTGTGTTACATGAGACCTCGTCTATGAACAATTTATAGGAGTCTTCATACTGGAGTTTAATTAATACTGACCACTTTCTCTAGGAATTTTATGCATAATTGTAAAGACATATGTGTAATTCATCACCATCACCTCTTTCTCTCTGTGTGTATACAGAATGGGAAGTTCTATGACATAGATAATCACAGAACAAGTTAGCTCAAGGTAAGGACAAGTTCTAACTTCCCAAAGGAAGAGCTACATGATCCATCATCTTAAAACCAAGCTGATAAAGCATCAAAGATATTACTATCCAAAATGCTGTAAACAAAACTACTCTATTACCCTAAAATGCTTGCTGTAAGAGCATGACTTCACCAAAGTTTCTCAGTGGCATTTTCTAATGGCCAATTAAAAGGTGTGACTTATGTTGTCTTAACACAGTTTGGAAAAATAATAGACCTGGAAAAAATACCTAGTTTGTAAATGGATTTATTGTTAAAGGAAAATTCAGACAATACTTAAAGTTTGAACTCCCTAGGTGGGTGATGCAATGGCTTCTAATATAAAATCATTGTTTTCATGATCTTAGAAGAAGTTAAAATTTTCTTAGCCTGACAAATGTATGGAATTCAAAGTTCTCATCACTCATATATCATCTCTACACATTATAAAGACAAACAAGTAGAATATTAACTGTTCAGGACATAAAGGTACTATTATCATTCAGCTAAAATTATCTCTAATATTTTAAACTTTACTATAAAATAACCAAAAGACAATATAATCAAAGTAGTAATGTGTGTGTTGGTCACAGACTAGGGTTCAGAGGAGGATTGGTAAAGGTAATACAGTAAGAAGAAATTTTTTGTACCTTAAAAAGCAACAGTATCAACAACATCTGTGGCTTAGGTATATCATTTAAATTTAACATTATTAATAATACTCTCTGCCTTATTTCTTTTTGTGGTACCTAAGTTCTGTACCTGTCCTTTAAATTTAATTGCTGTTTGAAAAATATTGCTTTTCTAGATGTGCATTTTCAAACAAAATGAGATTGTTCTATCTCAATGAAACAAACACACACTGCTTATAAAGAAAACCTAACATTAGGTGCCTAATACTCAAGGAGCCAAATGAAAATTGTGGGACCAACCTATTGATCAAAAGTCTATTTTATCTAGTATACATGCACTATAAATCACAGGTATGGTTTTATTTTTCCATTGTTTAATCATAAGACACTTTCATGGGGGCATAAGACCAAATTCACCACCCATAAACTTGAAAAATTAACTGTATGTGAATATGACATACCCAAGTATATAAAATGGTGATTCTGAAACCTACTACACATAGGATCACTTTTGAATGAAATGCATGCAGGAAGTGCTGACCAAACTGAATGGTAGATTTGGCAATCAGAGATTAGTCTCGTAGAATAAGAGGCACTTATAACTTCTACTCTTAAAATTAAGATGCTCAGGAAAAGTATTTTCAAGGCAATAGTCAAAAATGTGTCAAAGAGAAACTAACATGTTCAAATACTTCCAAACTGTCTGTATAATTGATTTAATTAATAACTGTCTTTGAGTGAACAAATGTTTGAAAAGTGATCAAATCTTTTCTCATAAAGACCATAATGCATTAACTACACCTAGTGATTTCTTTAATAGTAAAAATAACTAAAGAAAAAAATTGTTCAAGTGGAAACATTTTTAAAGTGGAAATAAACCATAATATTCTTTCATAAAAGTATATAAAACCCTGGTGCATATTTTCTTCTTCAGACACTTGAAAGGAAAAGTGACTCTCCATGAGTCTATCTCCTGTCATTTTTTCTCCTAAAGTTGGCCAAGAGTACCTCCAATGTGCAGAACATGACTTTATCTATAAAGACTTGTCTCATGGGTGAAGGAGTAATTGTTGAAGTCTGGCATCTTCTACGTTCCCACCCTTGTGATTAACTCAAACAAGAAGCGATGTGGTAAGCACAGATCCTGGAAAAGTCAGATGAGATAGAAAATGTGTTCTTGTTTTTCTCAACTGATAAAACTAGAGCATGGCCAAGTAACCCTGTGGCTGGGGAGGGCGAGCAGGAAGGCACAAGGCAGGGCCACAGCAAAGAGGAGCGAAATCTCCTTTTCCACATTCTCCTTTTGTCTTTTGTTATTTTGCAAATTGTGAAGTAAATTTATTCTTAAAACTTTTTTTTTCCTTTAGACAGGTTCTGAGTATGCAGTTGTGGATGTCTGAAACTCACTAGAACTAGGCTGGATTTAACATCCAGATATCTATCTACTTCTTATTTTCAAGTGTAGAACCATTATACTAGGTCTGTTTAGACTTTGGCTTTGTGAAGATATCAGATTTCTTCTTCTTCTTCTTCTTCTTCTTCTTCTTCTTCTTCTTCTTCTTCTTCTTCTTCTTCTTCTTCTTCTTCTTCTTCCTCTTCCTCTTCCTCTTCCTCCTCTTCCTCCTCCTCTTCCTCCTCTTCCTCCTCCTCCTCTTCATCTTCCTCCTCCTCCTCTTCCTCCTCCTCCTCCTCCTCTTCCTTCCCATCCTTTTCTTCTCCTCTTATTTATTTACATTCCAGTCATTCCCTGCCCTCTTGTTCCCTCTCCTACTGTTCTGCATCCAACTCCTCTTGCCTGTAGCCTCAGAGAGGATGCTCCTCACCCCACCAGACCTCCCTCTTCACTGTGGTTTCAAGGCTCTTAAGGATTAAGCTCACCTCCTCAGACTAGGCCTGACCAGGAAGACCTCTGCTATATTTTTGCTAGCGGTCTTGAACCAGACCATGTGTGCTCTTGGTTGGTGGCATCATCTCGGGAAGCTCTCTGCAGTCTGAGTTAGTTGAGATTGCTGGTCTTCCTATGGGATCTCTCTCTCCTTTAGCTTCTTTAATCCCTCCCCTAATACAACCTTAGTGTTCCCTG
Organism: Apodemus sylvaticus; assembly: GCF_947179515.1. Taxonomy (NCBI): domain Eukaryota; kingdom Metazoa; phylum Chordata; class Mammalia; order Rodentia; family Muridae; genus Apodemus; species Apodemus sylvaticus. The sequence goes on along the minus strand of NC_067486.1, from coordinate 12,108,795 downwards.
ACTTCAGTCCAATGGTTGAGTATAAGTATCTGCTTCTGTCTCAGTGAGATGCTGGTAGGGCCTCTTAGAGAACATCCATGCTTATCCACCTGTAAGCACATCATAACATCAGTAATACTTGAGGTCTTGGTGTGCCCCCATGAGATGGATCCCAAATCAGGCTGGTCATTGGACCACCTTTCTTTCAGGCTCTTCTCCATTTTTGTCCCTGCAGTTCTTTTAGACAGATTAGTATTGGGTCTGAAATTTTGACTGTGAGTTAGTAATTCTGTCACTCTGATTGAGACTTCATCTATCTCCTGGTGATGGACTATTAGAGTTCTCTCTTCCCATTGTTGGACATTTTGGCTAAGGTCACCCCCACCGAGTCCTTAGAATCTCTTACCTCTGGGGTCTCTGATACTTTCTAGAAGGTCCCTCTCCCAATGCTGCTTATTTTCATTCATTTTCTGGGCCATCTGGGATTCTCCCCATCCCCCATATCTGATTCTATTCCTCCTTTTCCCTTCTCCACCCCTCTACTACCCAGGTCCCTCCCTCTTTTGCCTTTTATGATTATTTCCTTTTCCCTTTTAAGTGGAACTGAGGAATCTCACTTGGGCCTTTCTGTGTGTCCTTACTTCTTATAGTCTGTGAGTTCTATCCTAGATTTTTTTAAATCAAATCTTATTTTATATTTTGAATTATATGCATATGAGTTCCCACTGACTGTGACAGCATGCAAAATCTTCATCTAAGTACTGTCAAATGAGACCAAATTCTAGCATTAAATGCACAGTGGACATGAAGTCTAACTAACACAAAAGCCAAAGAGCTATTGGCAATTGATAACTTCTGAGAAAGTAGAGGTCAATTGTGTTTAATTTTATCCTCACTGGTAAGGTGATCACATTCCAGTGGAACACATGTAAAAATATATGGGAAGAAGGGATTGTATTTGATGGAGAAAAATGAAAGAAGACACCAAGTTGGTTAGGCAGGAAGGAGGAATGGATCTTGGAGAAATTGGCAGGGGATAAATATGAGCAGAAAACATTTTATAAAATTCTCCAAAAGCTAATAAAGCTGAATTAAAGATAAAACAATAAAAAGAAAGTGTGATAGCGACATTGTGATAAGTAGCGGTTTCCTTTTGATTTGGACTTGACCACTGACATCTAAATCAAAGCGTGGGGAAAATCTCAGAATCCTTGACATATTGCCATTCATTCTTGGAAGAAGGATAAAAGATAATGAAGCCTGTGGAGTTCAAAAAACTTCAGGATATTCTTAGGAGGCTCCTTGGCTCCTCAAAATTTTATAAGGGAAAATTAATTCTTTAGTAGTGTAGATTTCTACAAATGGTCCAGGGGACTTCTCGGTGGTAGAACTATATCTGAGTTTACCTGTGCTTACATGAAGCATTTTGTAAGAAACTATAATAACCATATTTACTAAACTGGACCTGCAGAGAATCATTTCTTATATCTGACATTTCCTCTCTAACTTGAATGAATTGTTACCATATATTTCCCGGGAAAAGTCATATCTCATAATAAAAAATGAAGTAAAATGTGTAAATAATGTAAATATGAAGACCTATATAGGAGCTAATCTGAGATGACTATGAAGAGAAGAGAAACAAAAGAAAACAAGGTACTAGGTTTGTCAGAATATGTCCACTACTCAAGACCTTTACTTTGTTGTAATTGTTGTTTGGTTAGTTAGGTTTTGTTTTTGATTTTGTTTTGTATTGTTTTTATTTTCTGTTTGCTTCTTCCAGAGAAGAGAATCTTTAAAGATCTTAAGAGTAAGAATAATTTGAGATTACTAAACTTTAGGGGCTGATAAAGGATGTCATTGGGATTTTGCAAAAATAACTTGCTAAAGAACATTGAGAGAGCAGCTGAGGTTGAATAATGACCTGAATTCCTTCCAATCAGCAAGCCAATGAAACATTCCCCCACTATGCTCAGCCTCTAGAGAGCTGATACACTAGAAGCAAATGCTGAAACTGATCAGAGGATGAGTCTGACTAGGCAGGTGTGGCGCTAGAATGTGATGGGAAGGAATGAGATCCCAGAATAGAGTTCGCATAAAATGACTGGCTCCACCAGGCATGGGCATGAGTAAGAACCACTGACGATGCCAGACAAGCAGCAGCAGGCTATTAAGGGGCTGGGAGTTTTTATAAGTCTCAAACTGTACTCCATGTAACTAATAAAATAGCACAAGAGAAATTGCTTTAAAACATGTCTATTTAAAGTGCTGGGTATTTCCAAATAAGTTCCATTAATGAGTGACCTAAAAATATGTCTTGTGCATTGCTTATGGACTTGAATTCTTGATAGCCACATGTGCGTTTACATGTTCATGCTCTCTTTCTATCTATAGCTATATATTTAAAAATAAGTGTGCTAGTTGTCTTTATATTACTAGAATGAGAGACACTGGAAATAATCAAGCTGTATAAAGTAAAAGATTTATTTTGGCTCACAGATTTCAAAATTCCAAGCGTGTATTCCAGTTGTTTTAGGCGCGTGGTGAGATGATATGATAGTTAGAATAAAATTAAACTCTTTGTGGCAGGGAAGAAAATGAGGAGTGAAGAGAGGACCCCAGACCCCTGATTTCTTTCAGCATATGTCCCCAAAGGCCTACAGACATCTTTATGTTTCACACCCACAAAATAGTACACCTTTGGAAACATGTCTCTAAACTCATAGAATAATCTAAAGTATTTCATCTATAAACAATAGCACTACCTAAGAGGCTATTTCCCAAATCACTGAGTTTTTATGCATTGGTTAAGAAAGCTATTACAATATTTTTCTTGGTATATCATAATTTGATTTAAGTCAAATATTTAAGGATCAAATACTTAATGTAATATAAGAGCTTGCTTTTAATAATTGAAGCTATATAGTGTGGAGAAACTTTTTTTTTTTTGGTCTTTTTTTCTCAGACAGTGAAAATGCTATCATTAAAATAGAAAACTCATGATTTCAGCAAATAAAAGTGCCTAGTTTCAGTAACTGTACTTTTAATTTCTAATCCAGGCAATGGGACTTCCTGTTCCTCTGCCAGGTATCAGATTCAAAATGACATCTGGCTATCAGTCAAAATAATTAGGGTAGGTTTCAAGAATTTTGTGATGAGATTTTATTCCCTGAACCACATGTTATTTCTCATCCTGTGCATTAGTTATTTATCTTGCTCGTGACTGGACATGAAACAATTTCATGGAGGAAGTGTTTTACCTTTTGGGAATACAGTCCACTATGGGGAATACATGGTAGCAAGAGCTGGTGGCCATCTGGTGATATTGCAGCCATAGTTCACCAGTAGAAACTGAACAGGCTATGAATCTGGCCCTAAAAAAACTTAAGACTTGTCCCCATTTATTATTTCTTCCAGTGAATCTCCAGTTCCTCAGAGATTCTACAGTCTTGTTGAACAACTCTATCATATAGAACCAAGTGTTCAAACACATGAACGCTTGGTGAATTTTTCACATTCACAACAATGTACACAATGTACAGAGTTATTCGAAAGGAGAGAGAATGCAGAAGCAAATAAAGACCTTTCCTTCCTGCCTGGAGTCTCAGACCATGTATCTGGTGCCTATCAAGTATGTAAAGCTTCTTTTCATTTTGTATGTTTCTTGATGGTTTGTTTCATTAGACTATAGCTTCCACGATCTGAGTGATGTGTCTCTGAGGCCCAGACACTAGAATTTGATGTTTTCTTTGGCCACTATTAGCCATGAGCTAATGAAACCATCTTTCTATGGGAGGACATCTTCTAGGTGGGGAACATAGTGACTGACATCAGGCTCCTGTTCTATTGGCCACATGTATCCCAGACATGAATTTTGACCTGTCTCTTCCCAGCTGGAAGCACAATGACTCTCCAGCTGCAGCTCTCCACTCTGCTGCCAAGGATGCTCTATTAGTCTTCCGTTCATGAGTCAGCTCTGTGGCTCCCACCAGAGAGAACATATTTCAAGCTGGTGAGTGTATGTATGAAAGCCCCTAGGCTTGTGAAAGAACTACTAGAAAGCTAGCATCTCTCCTCACTTTATTCCAACTCTACTAAATCTCTGCTCTTTGGAACCTTGATTATCTTTAATCTGATAAGAACCACCCCTCCATCCCCCCACCCCCACCCCCTATCCCCCTATCCCCCCAGCCCCTCACCCCCCCATCTATGCTTTAAGCTTACGTAAGTCCCCTGTTGACCTTCCAGTTGAATTTTTATATTTACCTAAAGATGGCATGGAGGAAACGTTTATCATCTACTCTGATCTAAGAAGTTAGTATTCTTAGGGACATAAACATTACAGGAAACATGGAAATTACACTATGGACAGTTGAACCAAATCTGGAAGCCCTGCATTCACACCTGTGTTTGGTACAAAGTAGGAACAAAGAACATGGCTTGATCTGGGTCTTATAAATCATTATTAATGATATTAAGAAGGTATTGTCCCTATTACTGATATCAGGAAGGCACTGGGTCTTATAAATGATACCAGGAAGACACTGGGTCTTGTGAATGATATCAAGAAATCATTGGGTCTTAACCTTGGTATCAGGAAGTGAGGCCATCAACCCTGATGTTGAACACCAGATCTATGAGATGAAATAAAATGTATGTGTTTACACATCAGTGGTACATTTTTTAATTCCCCTAGTGGAATAACATAAGGCATTTATCTAAAGTATGATATTTAGTATTTATCAGAGTATAACATTTAAGAACAACTTGACACTTGAAGAAATCTCTTTTCCTTAATGTTGTTTTCCTTCCTTTCCTCTATAATGGAGTCCTAAAAGCAAATATTTTCTTCTGGGTATCCCAATCCAAATGGAAACACTTTTTAAGCCAGAGATTTTTCATTCATGAGACTTAGTATCTATGAATAGAATTTACATTCATAAATTTCATGAGAAGACTGATGAATTTCAACTTCAAATAACCTCTCTCATCTCCTTTCCCTTCCCTTCCTATTCTCTCCCTCTCCTTTCTTACCCACCCTCTGGTTTTCTCCATCTCCGTCTGTATCTCTGTCCCTGCCTGTCTTTCTGCCTTTCTGCCTCCCCACAACCCCCATGGCGCACACTGCTTCTTCCTTCTTTAAATAGGAGAGATACATAGCAGTCCTCTTTACCTCTGTTTTTATATGCATTCTGGAGATGACAGTTAGATATGATGCAGACAAAATATATGACTGGTTCATCAGTCAGTCCCCTTTTCATTTCCTTCACATGAACAAGCCACCATTATTCAGTCATCCAATTCACTTTAGCACTTCTTATTCTAGACAAACTTGTAACCTTGGCTAGACTCTCTGTAAACTGAGATGAACTTTAGAGATTAGAGACTATAGGAATCAGAAAAGAGGGAATTTGGGATACAGATCTCCCTAAACATCAGCAATCCTTCAGACATGAGGTTGGAGGAGTAAGATCTCTGTGAATTTGTAGGGTGCAAAGGCTGTCTCTTTGACCCTTTCGGACTCCTTATTCTAGCTGTAGTATAAGTCAGCACTTTCTGATTCTTGCTGGACTTGATGCCTAATGTACATTATTTGCCCAAATTTATAAGTCATACATATACATTAAATAAATGTCTTCCTTTGTTTGCTTTAGAGGGAACAAAAAGTAACTCAGAAAAGCAGTTGGCCATAGCATTTAGTCACACTCATTTCCCCTATGGTAATATGGGGAATTTAATGATTATTTGGAGTGACTATATTTTTCTGTGTATTAAATAAAATTAAAAGGTACAGTTTACTCAAACATGCATTGTGAATTGAATTTTAGTAAATATTTTTCCTGATAGAAACATCCTACAAGGTTATTTGAATCTACTATTGCTAATAATTAAAGATGAAATTCTGGTATATTCTTTAAGACTCTTGAAGAAGTGTGTATATTTGTTAAAAGACATAGAAAGAGTATAGTGGTAGTGAAAGCATTTATATGAGTTAACATTTGTGTCTCTTAATAAATTTATTCATCACTTCAAATTTTATTTTCAAAATTATTTAAATTACATTTTCATTGCATGTATTGTGACTTGAGCAGCAACCATAAGTTTTCAGATGATGATCATGTTTAATACTATAGTATACTCTTTCACTATAGAGGTAAGACAGTTTTGTTAGCTTTGACATCTTCATTGACACAAAAATAATTCAACTTTGTTTAATTGTTTGTCTGAACAGAATATGCTTAACTTCTATTTGATAATCTTTGATTTGATGTGTTTAATCATTTATTTTAATATAATAATAAAATCATATGTACCCCTCATTTTATTATGAATTTTATAATTATTTTCTCTGTGATACATTACAGAGAAATAAATGTGTGTGAGTGTGTGTATATGTGTGTGTGTGTGCGTGTGTGTGTGTGTGTGTGTGTGTGTGCGTGCACACATACATGCTATGGAGGAGGTGTGGACCAGAACTCAAAAGATAATTTATAGAAATCATTTCCTGTGTTTCACCATGTTTGTTCCAAAGTATATAACTCACTGACCCGCCTATTTTACAGAGTTGGTTTTAAGATCTCTTTTATTTACTCTGTAGGATTAATTTTCAATTTTTTAATTGTTTACCTGTGATTAAATATATTTTTACTTATTTTTATTTGTTCATATTTTACTTCATAATTCCATAAAATCCCCAGCAATCAGTCCATTTAATTACCTCCAAGGCCTTTTGCTAGCATACCCTAAAGTTTAATAGACTTCTTGTTTGGTCAAACACCAGAACTGATGACACCAGTGACTGTGATTTCCAGCTATTATCTTCAAAAGCATCTGTCTATTTAGCAGGATGTGGACATAGTTGCTTAGATAGAGGTAATAAAATCAGGTCTTAAACCAGCAGAAGCATGAGAGGAACTGTGAAATTCCTGACACAGTTCCTGGAAAGCAGCTGATAGAGCCTGACAGTGAGACAGGAAGTAGCAGTACTCACTACTTTTGCCCTGTGTGCAAAAGTGAGCCTCATTAGATCTATTAATGATGCTCACATTCTACATTAATATTTTCCTACTAATATAAATTCAGTATTTCAGATGAGTAAAATAAATGGGCTACTTGGGCCCTGTTGTGTGACGAAGAAAATTTTTCTATTAATCTTATAATTAGTAGAGAGATACTAATACTAGGTAGCATGGCCATCATTTATACAAATGACCATGATGAAAAGGAAGGGCAGAAGGAAAACATTCTGAAAATGAGGCATCTCATAACCAGCAGATTATGAAGGATTGATCCATATTTCATTCACAAAGTTTTATTTAGCTCAAGGATTCAGTTCCAAAAATGATAACTGTGTAAGTCATCTGAAAATGGTCATTGAAAGTGGTAAGCTTGCCTAGATGAGACAAATTTCTCATCCTCCTCAGACACTGGCATGTTATAAAATCAGACAGATTCAGAAGGGACACTTTGAATTTTCTTCCCATATTGACATTTTATAACATGCTTGTGAAATAATCAATTTTTAAAAAATGTTCTGCCAGCTCTACAATGTCTGCATAGGATGCCCGCTGTTAACAAGGAGACTCTCAAGCATTCAGTGTCCTTTTTACAGTCATAATATTGAATGAAGAATATCTGTGGATTCAATGGTGTACTGGTGAACATTCTTAACTCTGACTGAAAAACAATGTTATCAAGATGTGCCCATGCTTAACACATAGTTGTTTTGTATGAAAATTAAAAAAGCAGTATGTATTTAAAAAAAAACCCTCAACCAATGAAACAAAACCAGCTGTGGGCGTTATATACATCTTTTCAAATATAATAATCCCTGAAAACATACATACCACTAACATATAGACTGAGAAGGTTAAATCTAGAAACATATATGAATCTACATAAATGTGTGTAGCAGCAATTAATGGAAAAAAGTGAAAGATTTTAAATAGAGTGAGGAGACTGAGATGTGAGGGACCAGAGGAGGAAACAGAAAATTATGTAATTGTATTATAATCACAAAAATAAAGGAGGTAATTAAAACAAATGGCTGTTGCTGAAAACTTTAAAAAGTCTCTTGCAAGAAACCTAAACTATGCCTGGAGCCTTCAACTGCATCCGTTCTTCATCATTCCCTTATCAGGGAACCTCTCACCACCAACACAGGACAAATAGAGATCTGCACTTAGAAATGTTACCTTCTGCTCTGTCTCACTTGGTCAGCTGATCTTTGCTCATTTGTAGGAAACAAGGAACAACAGTTGCAAGTCATAAACTTGGACTGTTTTCTTGAATGGAAACCTAAGGCAGACTAGAGGTGCCTTTCTGTGCTTAGACTCTGTTACTGTACTGGTTTACGTAGTTTTTGTTTCCATACCATGAGGTTTGAAATACTGAATACTTTATTGATTTGGTACAGTGACAACTTTTTGACATTTTCAGCCATTACACCTTGTGATGGCTGATCATGAGCTTATTTTCTTTGTAATGTTTTAATAACTCTGTGACCACAGTTGAGTGTGTTGTACTCTCAGATATCATGTGCCTGACCATTTGCTCCTCACGTCCACTTGCATTGCTTGCAGCCTACATTTAATAGTGTGTACAACTCCATGAAGTCTTTCATATTCCTATTTTCTATTCTGACGGAAACTACCCTTTAGTCCTGTGTCTACTACCTGCACTGCCTCATCTGTAGCACTTATCAGACATGGATGCCTTGCTTGAGGTTTCTAGCTTTTATTTTATTTTTTTTGAAAGAACATGAAGTGTTTATCTTTCTAAGTCTGGGTTACTTCACAGTGTGATATTTTCCAAATCAATTAATTTTTTAAAAATTCCATAATTTTCTTTCTTTTTTAAATTTTTTATTGGTTATTTTATTCATTTACCTTTGAAATGTTATTTCCTTTTCCAATTTACCCTCTGAAAACACCCTATCCTACCCCTTTGCCACCTGCTTCTATGAGGGTGCTCCCCTACCCAACCACACAATCACTCCTGTGTCAGTGCCCTAGCATTCATTCCCTTAAGCATTGAGCCTTCACAGGACCAAGGATCTTCCCTCTCATTGCCAGATAAAGCCATCCTCTGCTATATATGCAGCTAGGGCCATCGGTCCTTCCATGTGTATTCTTTGGTTGGTTGTTTAGTTCCTGGGAACTCTGGGGCTGGGGTGGGAGGGTCTGGTTGGTTGATATTGCTGTTCTTCCTATAGGGTTGCAAACCCCTTCCACTCCTTCAGTCCTTCCCCTAACTCCTCCATTGGAGCCCCTGTGCTCATTCTGATAGTTGGCTGCAAGCATCTGCACCTCTATCAGTAAGGCTTTGGCAGAGCGTCTCAGGAGACATCCATACCAGGCTCCTGTCAGCAAGCACTTTTTGGCATCAGCAATAGTGTCTGGGTTTGGTGTCTTCAGATGGGATGGATCCCCAGGTGGGACAGTCTCTGGATGGCCTTTCCTTCAATCTCTGATCCACAATTTGTCCCTGTATTTCCTTTAGATAGGAACAATTCTAGGTTAAAAATTTGAGAAGGATGAGTGGTCCCATCCCTCAACTGGGGGCCATGTCTAACCTCTGGATATACTCTCTACAGTCTCTCTCTCTCCGTTGTTGGGTATTTCAGCTAATGCCATCCCCATTGGGTCCTGGGAGCCTCTTGCTTTCCTGGCTTCAGAAACTTTCTGTTGGCTACCCCCTGTTCCCCATCCCCCACTGCTATACACCTCTGTGCAATTTCCTAACCCTCTGTACTTCTCCCACATCTCCTCCCACACCTGATTCTGCCCCCCTTTTATTCTCTCTCATCCTCTCTTCCTCCCAAGTGCCCCCCTCTACCTCCCATGATTATTTTGTTCCCCTTTTCCAGTAGGACTGAAGCATCCACCATCCCTGACCTCAAGCCCTACTACAGAGCAATAGTGATAAAACCCACATGGTCTTGGTACAGAAACAGGAGTGTAGATCAATGGAATAAAATTGAATACCCAGGAATGAACCCAAAAACCTGTGGTCACTTGATCTTTGACAAAGAAGCTAAAACCATTTTAGTTGTTTCTAGCATTTCTTTTTTCTTTTTCTTTTTCTTTTTCTTTTTCTTTTTTTTTGTTTGTTTGTTTTTTGGTTTTTGGTGTTTTGGAAACAGGGTTTCTCTGTATAGTCCTGGCTGTCCTGGAACTCACTTTGTAGACCAGGCTGGCCCCGAACTCAGAAATCCACCTGCCTCTGCCTCCCAGAGTGCTGGGATTATAGACGTGCGCCACCACCGCCTGGCCGTTTCTAATGATAACAGTCATAACATATTTTCTTGTTCAGTGGAACTGTTCCTTTCTATTTCATGATCCTACTTCCACAGTAGAGATCACTTCCTTACTTACAGTAATGATTGGCTGAATTTATCTCAGGTCTTGAGAAGTACCCTGTTTCATATTTCCTTTCAGGAGCTTCAAAAAATCCATACAGAAGAGCATGTTGTTCTCTATTTGAGAGAGAGAGAGAGAGAGAGAGAGAGAGAGAGAGAGAGAGAGAGAGAGAGAGAGAGAGAGAGAAAGAGAGACAGAGAGACAGAGACAGAGACACAGAAACATTGCAATATTTCTGCTAAGCTCAGCAAGCAGTGACTATTAAGCATATTTTCCATGATATTGTAGCAAGAGTTATAGATAACAGATGAATGAAAGAAGTTAATTTATTTATTTGATGGTCCTGGAGGGGATAGGTTTTCCATAGGAAAACTTCAGAGTCAACTGAACCCCTGGGGGTTCTCAGAGACTGAACTACCACCCAAAGACCATACATAGGCAGTATCCAGGTCCCCCCCCCCCACACACACATATGTAGCAGATTTACAGCTTGGTCTATATATGGGTCCCCCATCAACTGGAGCAAGGCCTGTCCCTAAATCTGTTGCCTGCCTGTAGGTCCTAGTCCCCTAACTTGGTTGCCTTGTTTGGCTCTAGTGGGAGAGGATATACCTACAGTGACTTGATGTGTCAGTGGAGTTATATGGGGGAGTGAGTTTTTCCCTTTTCAGAAGAGAGGAGATAGAGGATGGGGAGAAGGCCTGTACAAGGGCTGGGAGGAGGGGGCTGTGATCTGGATACAAGGTGAATAAATAAACAAATAAAAATAAATTAAATATCAATCAATTTGCTTATTATCTTAATATATTCTGATAAAAGATTGACTCAAAAGTCTAAGAGATTTTACACAGGAATAAATGCTTTCTTAAAAATTTAACTATTAAATATTATGTGTCATCAAAAAATAACAATGAATATCAGTTCTGTGAGGTTAGATGTCACTTTGTACTTATTTGTCAGAAGTGCCTTTCAGCACCTCAGTGGAAGGAGAGCTTTTTCTTGTTTGATGGTTTGCTATGCTGTGTGGAAACTGCATTCTACTGATTTAAGTTTCTGTCCCCAGTGATCACAATCCTATTCTACACCCCAGTTCCTTAAGTAATAGGCATGCACATGAAAAGTAAATGAAAAATAAGTCTTGAAAAGTAAAAATCCAATAATCTCATTCAGATTTATTTTTGTATTTCTCTAGAAACTATATATCTATTTAATATTAGATTAGAGATGGATATACTTGGTCATATTTAATATTCTATCTAGGACGGGGAAGTATATAATTATTCTTTCACTAAGATTCAAATGTGAAATGATTTCATTTGATTTCTATTGCACAGCTTTCTATTATATCTTTTTTAAAACTCTAAACGTGATATAGGCAGGATGTTGCTTTAGTCCACAGGCTCCATGTGAAATGCACAGAATTATGTGATATGAGGAGTCAACTTGGGAATACAAACATGTGAATGTAAACAGTCAGCATATTTCAGAAACACGTGAGATTTTTCCACTGGCTCTTTCAGTTTACGAGTTGTGGTTTAACATTCTCATCACACTGCAAACATCTGAGCTTACAAAACAGTCATGGAATTGGCATACTACATGAAAATACAGCCATGCTTCCAGCATTTTTGTTAAACCTGTTATGATGAAAATATTTTTCTTGGAGTAGCAAGCTACCTAACTCTTAGTGAATTTAGGTAACTCAAAATAGGCAATTTCGAAGACATCCTAGTATATATTCACAAATGAGATGGTTCAAAGTAAAATACAAACTTCTATCAGAGTTCATATGCTAACACAAGGTCAGAATTCAGTATTCTGAAGCATGCCCTTCATATTCTGTCCAAGGAAAGCATAGAACTTTGTTTTTCATCCTTGGCAGACCATGTTTTATGTCAAGGATCTCTGACCTGCTGAACTGTGATTTATCCTTGGTTATGCAAATGTGTACGTCATTTAAATTTTATTGTGATTTCCATTAGCCATAAACAGGAGACACAGTACACTTATGCAGATATGCAAATAATTCCTTAAATTCAACAATTGAGGAAAAGAAGGGGGAGATAATACAGGTACTGTATAAATAATAGTCAGGAGTAATGAATGAATTAAAAGGCTTTAAATAGATAAAATGTCATTTTACTTACAGAGCAGAAGGAAATAGATCTTAAGATGGTTCACATTAGGGAAGAGTGAGCTAATTCCATGCTGTGGATGATGGGATGCTTAGTCATTGATGCACATGAGTCAGTTAAGTTCTCAAGAAGTATAGAGAAATTCCCACCTTAACCAAAATGAGCGAGTCTCACAATGAAATGAGTCAGATATTTTTCTCAAGTTTGGAGTTTGTGCTGAAAGTGGGGATATGAAAATAAAAGGAAATGTTTTTAGGGCTATAAGAAGAAAAAGATAGAGGGACTAGAATATGATCAAAATAGGGAAATGTCAAAATAAACAATCACTATTTTCTAAATTAATAATCATTCTAAAAACCCCAGAGACTCCAAAGCTATTCCAGATATGTTTCAGGAAAAGAAAAAATATGTAGTAATTCCAGTGAGCAGGAACATAGGAAAAGAAATCAAGTAATTCAATGGTCATTGTTGCCTGTGCCTGTGCCTTGGACTGCTCACTACCTACCTGCCCTTCAGTGTTGGGGCAGGTTGGTGCCGGGTCAATGACGCAGACTCCAGCAGCAGGTGAGAAACACTGCAGCAAGCTCATCTGAACCTTGCTGCAAGCTCCTATAATACCCTCCACCTGGGCATCCCATTGGTCCCAAGAAAACATGACTTCTAAACAGCAGTTCCCAATTGGCTGCCATTGTCTACACCAGCAATCCTTGGTCTCTCAGGCAGTCCTCAATTACGTCCTCCTGCAGGAGATGATTTTATGGTTGTGTGGCCCCTGATGTTTACATACAGGTAACCCCACTATTCCTGCTACAGGTTATGAACTAAAATAAGAACATCACGTAAAGCTCAGAGAGTATGCATTGATTTACCTTTCAATTAAAATTAATTTTTAAACTGCAGGAACTAGATAACTATGTTCATTCATATTATTAATTTCGTGGGTTTTAAATCATAATGATCACATGCTATTGTATATATTTATGGAGTAAATGAGATTTTGAATACTGTAGTTTTATTATCAGAGAACATGATAGGTTAAACTCCCTACTACATTTTAAAATGAACCAATCTCTTAGAAAATATTGTGTTGAGGCACTATAATTTCTATTCTTGATTTTCTTTTTTATTCTTCTCTCATACACTATATCGTAACCACAGTTTCCCCCTCCACTCCTCCCTTCTGTCCTCTACTCTTTTTACATTTCTCTTCAGAGCAGGTCTCCCAGAGATACCAGCTGAATACAACACAGCAAATAACAATAAGACGAGTCATAAACCCTCATATTAATGTTGGACAAGGCAAATCAATAGGAGGGAAGAGATACCAAGAGCAAGCAAAAGAGTTAAAGACACCCTCCACCCCCGCCCCCCACTGTTAGGACTCCCACAAGAACAGCAAGAAACACAATCCAAATGCCTATGTAGAGGTTCTGGTTCAGTCCTATACAGGATCTATTCTCCTTAATTCAGTCTCTGTGAACCCCTATGCAGCCTGCTTAGTAGATCTATGGGCCATGCTCTCATGATGTCCTTGAGTCCTACCTCTAATCTTCAGCAGAGTTCTGACTAATGTTTGGCTGTGTGTCTCTGCTCCTTTCAGTTGCTGATGAAGCTTGTCTTTTGATCATTGAGCTGAGTAATGATCTATGAATGTAGCAGAATATCATCAAGAATCACTGCACTGGCTTTATTATTTATTTATTTATTTATTTATTTATTTATTTATTTATTTATCTTCTTGCCAGTCCTGTTAGATTCTATCCTACATGCTGGGGACATCCAGCCTCTGGATTTTGGCCATCCAGGTAATATGAAATGTAAGCTCCCTATGGTCACGTGGGCCTCAAGTTGGAGCAATCATTGGTTGCCCACTCCCACAAGTTCTACAACATCATTATTCCAGCACAACTTGCAGGCATGTTAGGTTGTAGGTTTTATGGGCGGGTTATGCTATGTGCTTGTTTGCAGGTATAGCAGAAAATAATTAATAGTGTCAGTTGTGGGCTCTCTCTCTCATGGCATGGGGCTCAAGCTGGGCCAGTCATTGGTTGGGCATTTCCTCAATTTCTGCTACATCTTTACCCCTGCTCACTTGTACACAGGGCAAATTGGAGGTCTAAAGTTCTGTAGCTGAGTTAGTATTTCAGTCTCTCCGTTAGAAGTCTTTTCTAGTTACGGGAGATGTCCATTTCAGGTTCCACATCCTCCATTGTTGGAGTCTTAGCTGACGTCACCCTCATAGATTCCTGGGAGTTTCCATTGTCCTAGATTTCGAGCTAGTCACAGAACTGATCCCTAGCCACTGATTCCTGTTCCCTCTCCCTATACACACTCCCCAGTCCTCCCTCACCTAATCCCCTGCTTCCCTCCCTTACCCCCAGTCCTCCCACACTTAATCCCCCTGCTTCCCTCCCTTCCCCTTCCCCCACTGTGATCCCTCCCTCCCTCCCTCTCTCCCTCCTTTTATCCCTCCCTCTCTCCATCGCTCCATCCCTTGTGTATTCTATTTCCCCTTTTGCTTTTTTAAAGGGAAAAGGAGCAGAGTGGATCTGGGGGAGAGGGGGGTTTGAAGTAAGAAACCGGAATGTGTGGAGAAAGGAGAAACTGAGATTAGAGCAAATTGTATGTGAGTATTAAAGAAAATATTTTTGTTGCTACTTTATAACTGTCATTTTGCTACTATTATGATTCATAATATAAATATGTAAATATCCTGATATGCAGAATATCTAACATTCAAGCCCTGGAAAGTATTATTTGACACATTTGATCAAATATGTCATTGCCCATAGATTGAGAACCACTACAACCATTCTGCTAATATGTTCTTCATTCCCCTGACATGAGAAGACAAATGAAGGTAGCTGTGAGAAGCATCAATGGCCTTAGGTTACAGGATTCTTTTCAACACTCATTACCTTAGAACATAAAATTTCAGCACTGCCTCTGAAAACTATGAAGAAGTTGACCAATACCTATATTACTATAATAAGCAGAGTGTTGGGTTTGTCTCTTTTAAAGATGGGATTTACACTGTATCTAGAGTATGTGCATCCTTTGAGAGAGAATCAATCATAGAAAGACTGTTGAGATATTGGAGTGGAATAGCAGACTCTGAGGAAAAGGAAAAACATCTCCATATCAAACATGCAAGCTGCAACAGTGCATGGCAGGTCAGCATCAGTATCTTAACCATGGAAGAAGAAAGAATGTTAATTTTAAGATATTGATAAAAAATAAGCTACTGTGTGTGACTCAAAAATGCTTACACTTTTCATCTTCTATAACATTTATATCTCTTTATTTTCATAGGATTTTCAAATGAGACAACAAATCTTTTTTGTTCAATACATGGATCAGAGCCATCTGAAACTTTTTTACTCACTCTTGCTGCCATACACAAATATAACAAAAATTGGCTCTCCTTCACTATTTCTGCTATGGAAAGAGAAACTAATAAATGATGTTATATCTAGTAGTTGTCGCACAAGGAATGGTGATGGGATTATTTGGATTTGGAGTCTGTTGTCCTTTGTTTTAGAAGAAATGAACTCCACCCTCTTAGATGCTTAGTGATCAAACAAACAAAATCTCAGTGTCCCACATCAAGGTTAGGTCTTAAGGTTTCTACCTCCAGATATTTTCAGTCCCTTCACTCCATGGTATCCTACACCAGGCACATTTGGGATCATGTTGAGTGAACATAAATGGAAATATGAGAAACCAAAAACCTTGGATTTAAAAAAAATGCATGTAGTTACCCCGACATGCACCTTTCACTCTTCAATTTTCAATGTCCACTGTTGTTTCTTTCGAGATATTTCATACTGAGTTGCATTTAATCTATTTTAATACTTTAAAAGGAAGCTTGTATAAATGATCATCATTTGGTATTGTACTTGGTAGATAAAATTACTGCAATGTAGACATATGAATACACAAAATATACTCATACACATACACAACCAAACATACATGTTAATATAAATATATTAACAAATATGCATACATATACAATTATATATTTGTATATACAGAACATAGAACATTTAAATATTCTTCCTGCCCTTTTTAGTAGTGCGGACACCCTATGAATGGGTATTGTGTTATGTTAGCATAGGATCAGAGTTTACTTGAATGTTAATTATAGACGTCCTAAACCCCTTTCTACAACATTGGCTCAGGTTACTCTACTTATACCCCAGTACCTTCCCTTGACCTGGTCAACCTAGAAAGTGGAGGTGCTACTTCCTGGCTTTCCCCAAACTCAAACTTACTTGTTCCTCATTCTTTCACTTTGTACTGGTCAGATTAACATTTTCTGTGTTTTCCTTCTCTCTCTTAGTGATATATGTACCTGCATGGTCTCTTTTAAAGAATTTATATTATATATTTTATTAGTCAGTGATCTCTAGAACAACAAAAGCGATTGGAAGAATATATATCAGAAGGGATAAGCAGACGGACTAGGTTTCCAATGCTATAAGGTTAGCCCTGAATACATACATAAGTAACATTATAAAGACAAAGCACATTGTATTTATGTATGTCTGTATATGTATATATATGTGCATATGCAACAATAATAAATAAAAAGTTTATAAATTTGAAAAGTGATAATATGTCTAAAGGACTGTTTGGAGGAAGGGGAAAGGGAAGGAGAAATTATGCAATTACATTATATTTTCAAAAAGCCTAGAGAATTTTATACCATGATTTCGACTTACAATATCCCAAAGAGCACAGGCAGTTCATCCATCCATCCCCACATCTGGTCCATGAAAACTGCCAGACAAAATACACATTTTTCTATCAATCTGAAATAATTTGAATAATCTGTTTAACATCAAGGAGCAAATGAGGTAGAATATGAAAATGGAGAAAACGGCAGGGGTCTGTGAGAGGGAAGAAGCTCCCCACCCTGGAATGCCATTTGCGTTTCGTGCTGGTAAAGACTAAATGTACATTGTAACTGAGCAGCAGAAGAAGAGGGGGAATGAAGGCAGCAGTGTGGTGGACACTAAGAGCACAGTACAATGTATATGCCGAAATAAAATGTCATAGTGAGCACCATTGCTTCCTATACTAACAAGTAAAATACGGAGATTCCAGTTTAACCTTCCTAGGTTCCCTTTAGTGCAGTGGTTTAAGTGAAAAATAGAACCCAAATTCACCAACTTATATCTAAATTTCCTTTATAAATTGCCACAGTGGTCCAGTGATATCTGTAAAACAATATTTTACACACAGAGGTGAGAAATGTCTCCTAGGAATGTGGAACACTCTGTAAGTACAGAAGCTGAAAATATCACTTGGAAATTTACTGTACTTCTGAAACTCTCCTTCCTAGTGGCCGGAACTAAGAAATACAGAGCATATTAAGATGTCAAAGAAAAATACATTCAGATTCAAACTGCCTCTGTGGTTGTGTCTGTTTGGACCTGTTTCCTCTCCTGATATCCAGAATTCCCGCTCAGATTTAGTTCCCGGCTTGGACAGTCCGTGGCAATACATTTCTTTCTTGTGGAGTTCAATCATGTGCAAAGATGACAGTCATAGCCACTGTGCATAGCCTACTCATCCATTCACCAAAGACAAATTCCAATAACTATAACTATATATATATGTGTGTGTATACACACTATAAACATTATTATGAGTAAATATTCATATGTGTACATACAGTAAAGTCTGTTGTCATACATGTAAACATACTGATTTTTCTATTCTTACTTGATCAACCCAGAAAAAGATTGAATGTGATACAAGAAAAGTGCAGAGAAACAGGACTTCCATGGTAAGTTA
Source organism: Apodemus sylvaticus (assembly GCF_947179515.1). Lineage (NCBI taxonomy): Eukaryota > Metazoa > Chordata > Mammalia > Rodentia > Muridae > Apodemus > Apodemus sylvaticus. The sequence continues at coordinate 12,090,515 of NC_067486.1, read as the reverse complement.
CCTTAGTAGTTTTCAATTTTCTGGAGTTGAGACTCCAATGACAGTTAAACCTATTAACATCCTTTTATATATGTATATGTGCAAAAACTCACACACAAATATATTTACATATTTATATACATAGATATACACATATATACAAGTACATATATTGTACACACATATATAGGACATGGAAGCAGTATATATATATATATATATATATATATATATATATATATATTATATAAATATATATAATATGAGAATGAAAGGCTATATATATTTAAATATATATATTTATTTAAATCTATCTATAAATAAATTTATTTAAATCTATTTAATATAAATATTTTAAATTTAAATAAAATACACGCACACACACACACACACACATATATGTTTAAATCTGGACTTTTGTGTATAAATTGTGATGGTTTGAATAGCTGTGACCCCCAATAGATTCAGGTGTTTGAATGCTTGGATATTGGGAATGGCACTGTGAGAAGGTCTGATCTTGTTGGAGGAAGTCTCTCAATGTGGCAGTGTGCCTTGAGGTCTCCTCTACTTAAGCTACTCCTAGTGTGGCACACAGTCCTTTTTTGCTATCTATGGATCAAGTTGTAGAACTCTCAGCTCCTTCTCTAGCAGTATGCTTGCCTGGAAGCTGCCATGCTTCCTACCATGATGATAATGGACTAAACCTCTGAAATTGTAAACCATTCCCAAGTAATGTTTCCTTTAGAAAAGTTGCCTTGGTCATGATGTCTCTTTATAGCAATAAAACCCTAACTAAGCCACACATAAAACTGCAATATTGGTGTACTTGAGTGTGGTATATTTTGCATAATATGATGTCAGCTAGTTTCATCTACTTTCTTTGTAAATATCATAATTTAATTTTCTATTGCAGCTGAGTAAAATTTCATTCCATATATAAAGCATTAGCTTGTTATTTATTCCTTTGAGGACACACCTCTAGATTGGATTCATATCTTAACTGTTATGTAAAACTGTTGCTTTAGCGTGCTGACTTAGCATCCTTGGTGTTTCTATTTAAGAGCTTTATAACTGGATCACATGGTGATTAAATTAGGGTTTTTTTTTTTTTTGATGTAATTCACACTGATTCCCATAGCAGCTGTGCATGTTTACTTACCACCTGCACCACATAAGACACTCATCCTTCTTCATTCCTATTTGGCACTTACTGGCATTATTCTAATACCCATTTCATTTAGGGTGAAAAGCAATTAGATATAATTATAATTTTCCCAAAGGCTTGGAAAACTTTTCAAATACTTATTGGGCATGGTCATTTGTTTCTTTAAAACATGTCTGCCTATTCAGTTCATTGGCTTATATATTAATTAGATTCTCTGTGAACGGATGGTGTTGAAATTTGAGAGTTCTTCATTGATTTTAAATGATAACCTTAAGGCATATATAATTAAAATCTATTTCCTCTCATTCTGTGGGTATTCATTCACTCTGCTGTTTGTCTTCTGTGTAATCTCTAATTTAATACAATTCCATTTGCCAGTTCATGGGAGTATTTCCTGTGCCACTAAAGTCCTTTTCCAGAAGACCTCTCCTATTTAGGTTTATGCCTTTAAGTATTTTGAGCATGTTTTCTAGAAGTTTAGGGTCTGTATCAAGGTCTTTGATCCACCTTGAGTATATATTTGTATATTTATTTGAGATTAAAGATATTTCTTTTTGAAATGGATATTTAGTTTTTCTGGAACTTTGGTTGATGGGGCCTGAAGGTGGGTGAGATCCTGGAGTGCTCACTGTCTCTCTGTCTCTGCTCTGTCTCTCCCTGTCTCTCTCTCCCTCTCTCCCTCCCTTCTTCAATCTTTCCCTCTCTCTCTCTCTCTCTCTCTCTCTCTCTCTCTCTCTCTCTCTCTCTCTCATGCATGCTTTTGATATGATTTTCAAAGGTTAGTTGACTATAACTGTCTAGATTTATTTCTATGTACTCTATTATATCTCATTATTCTAAACATTTTCAGGGACCAGCACCATGCTTGTCATCTTAACTAGGGATCTGCAGTGTAATATGAGGTCAGATATTGAGATACCTCTTTTCATTTTACTCTAGATTTTATCCCCCTCCTAATCCCTCTGACTCCTTAACATCCCATACCTCCTCCCCACTCCTCTTCTTCACATGGATGTCCCCAACCCCACCTCACCAGACCTCTCCACTCCCTGGGGCCTCCAGTCTCTTGAGGATTAGGTGCATCTTCTTTGGCTGAACCCAGACCCTAGAGCCCTCTGGTGTGTGTGCGTTGGGGTCCTCATATCAGCTGCTGTATGCTGCCTGGTTGGTGTTTTAGCTTCTGAGAGATCTCAGGAGTCCAAGTTAATTGAGACTGCTGGTCCTCCTACGGGGTCACCCTCCTCCTCATCTTCTTCCAGTTTTTCTTTAATTTAACCACAGGGATCAGCAGCTTCAGTCTATTGGTTGGATGTAAATATTTACATCTGATTCTTTCAGCTGCTTGTTGGTTCTTTGGAGAGCAGTCATACTCGGTCCCATTTTGTGAGGACTCCTTAGTCTCAATAACAATGTCAGGCCTTGGGGCCTCCCCTGGAGCTGGGACCCACTTTGGGCCTGTCACTGGACCTCCTTTTACTCAGTTGTTTTTCCATTTTTGTTCCTGCAATTCTTTCATACAGAAACAATTATGGGTCAGAGTTTTTGAGCATGGTGGGATGGCAACCTCATCACTCCGGTGTCTTTCTGGGGGAGATGGACAGACACTACAAGTTCCCTCATCCCCTGTAGGGCATTTCATCTAAGGTCCCCCCCTTTGAGTCCTGGGAGTGTCTCATCTCTCAGGTCTCTGGTACATTCCAGAAGGCTCCTCCATGCCTCCTACCTTCTGAGGTTGCCTGTTTCCATTCTTTCTGCTGGAGCTCAGGGCTTCAGTCCTTCTCCCCCACCCAATACCTAATCACATTCCCCTCTTCCCCCACCTCCTGCCAGCTCCCTTTCCCACCCAGATCCCTCCCTACCCCCTCCTGTGATTGCATTCTTCTCCCACCAACTGGGATTGAGGAGTCCTCACTTGGGCCATTCAGCTTATTACGCTTTTTGAGTTCTGTGGGCTGTATCTTTGGTATTCTGCATATTTTTTGGCCAATATCCACTTTTAGTGAGTATATACCATGCATGTCCTTTTGAGTCTGAGTTACTTCTCTCAGGATGATATTTTCTAGTTCCATCCATTTGCCTGCAAAACTCAGGTTGTCCTGGTTATTAATAGCTGAGTAGTCTTCCATTGTACAAATGAACCATATTTTCTGTACCCACAGGGTTTATTTTAGTTAAGATTTCTTACGTTATTTGTGAATCTTTTTGGTTCCATGTTTGTACAGAGCCATATTGGGGCAGTCGTGCACAAGGTTTGAGTTTGACTTTGGTCAAGGACAATCCCTGGCTTCGGGCAGGAATCTGCCATTAGGACATAATAGGGAAGTAGGTTAAAGCAGGAATTTTTATCCTTGGGTGGAATGCTGACTTTCAAGCATAGTCAAGAGTGTACTTGACTATGGTCAAGGTTAACTTCTCCCAGATAGCCAGGATCCTGCTCCACCTAGGGTGGAGTGCTTGAAGTAAAGATTAAGTTCATTGTTCCTCCAGGTCTAGGAATTCCTGAATTAAGCAGGTGACCCACCCAGCTGCTGGAGCAGTCAGGAAGAGGACCTCCAAGAGAAGCTAAACAACTTCCACTGGAACTCAGCCTGGAGTCTGGGGGGAAGGGTTTGCCCAAACTGTTAAAAGGTCTGGCGCCATTAAAGTTTCCTGCTTTGATCAGTGAATATTGTCTTGCCCCTTTTTCTTTTCGCCCCTTCCCTATCCATCCCTCAGCTTCTGTTCCAGCAACCCACTTTGTAATAGCTGCAGGCACCTATGGAATCCAACACATATTAACTTTAAGATTGTTTTTGCTAGAACTGTGAAGAATATCATGCAATTTTAATTAGTGGGAACCTGAGTCTGTAGACTGACTTTGGTAACACAGCCATTTTCATAATATTAAATTAGGTCAATACAATAGCATTAGAAGCACTTGTGCCTTCTTCAATTAATTGTTAGTATCTTACCATTTCATTGTACACATTTTGCTTACATTTTTTCCGAGGTATTTTATATATTTACTTTTTAACTTATTTGAGAGATTGTTTTCTTTCTTTCTTGTAAAATTTAATGGTATTATACAAAGAAGCTACTGCTTAGTTTTGTATTTTGTACAAAGTGCTCATGAGATCTAAGAAAGCTCTTGAGACCTCTGACTTGGAGGTCATCCCAAAGGAGTGTTCATGATGATAAATATACTGACCTGTATATATCTAGAAGTGTAGGATCTATATCAAGGTCTTTGATCCATTTTGAGTGTACATTTATTTGAGATGAAAGATAATTATTTTTGAAATCTATATTTAGTTTTTCTGGAATATTGATAAACATTTGAAAAAATGGAGCAGTTTTTCAATGTACCTATCCTATAAATATATGAAGTGGGAAAAATATCTATAAAGAGGTGAAAGACACATGTACAAATTATGCTTGACAGTGAGTGATCAGAGCAGTATGGTCTTGCTGAGACCAGCTTCTGTTTTGTTCACTTGTAGGAGTTTTGCTTTGTTTTGTTTTGTTTTTGTTTTGTGTTTTTATGCAGGGTCTTATACTGAACTTACTGGATAGTCTTTTTTTTCTATATTCTTTGCTTACATTCCAAAAGCTTTCTGCTTTCCCAGTTCCCCCCTCCCCATATGTCCCATAAGCCCTCTTCTCTGCATCCATTCTCCAATCACCCCATTCCCTTTTCTTTGTCCTGGTACTCCCCTACAATGCTAGATCAAGTCTTTTCAGGATCAGGCCCTCTTCTTCCTTCTTCATGGGAGTCATTTGATATGTTAATTGTGACTTGAGTATTCAGAGTTTCTGGCCTAATAAATATCCACTTATCAGTGATTGCATTCCATGTGTATACTTTTATGATTGGCTTACCTCACTTAGGATGATATTTTCCAGTTTCAACCATTTGCCCAAAAGTTTCATGAATTCATTGTTTTTAATTGCTGAGTAGTATTCAATTATGTAAATATACCACATTTTCTGTATCCAGGTCTCCATTGACAGACATCTGGGTTCTTACCAGCTTCTGGCTATTATAAATAAGACTGCTATGAACATAGTGGAGCATGTGTCCTTATTGCATGCTGGGGAATCCTCTGGATATATGCCCAGGAGTGGTATAGCCGGGTCCTCCTGAAGTGTCATGCCCAGTTTTCTGAGGAACTGCCAGAGTGATTTCCAGAGTGGTTATACCATGTCACAATTCCACCAGCAGTGGAGGAGTGCTCTTATTTCTCCATATCCTCGCCAACACCTGCTATCTCCCGAGGTTTTACTCTTAGCCATTCTGACTGGCGTGAGGTGAAATCTCTGGGTTGTTTTGATTTGTATTTCCCTAATAATTAATTATGCTGAACATTTCTTAAGGTACTTCTCAGCCCTCCGAATTTCTTCAGGTGAAAATTCTTTGTTTAGCTCTGTACCCCATTTTTATATGGTTATTTGGTTCCCTGCAGGGTCTAATTTCTTGAGTTCTTTGTATATATAGGATATTAGTCCTCTGTCCGATGTAGGGTTGGTAAAGATCTTTTCCTAGTTTGTTGGTTGCCATTTTGTCCTTTTAGGAGTGTCCTTTGCCTTACAGAAGTTTTGTAATTTTATGAGGTCCCATTTGTCAATTCTTGATCTTAGAGCATAAGCTATTGGTGTTCTGTTCAGAAACTTTTCCCCTATGCCCATGTCCTCAAGGGTCTCCTGCAGTTTCTTTTCTATTAGTTTCAGTGTGTCTGGTTTTATGTGAAGGTCCCTGATCCACTTGTCGTTGAGCTCAGAACAAGGAGATAAGAATGGATCAATTCACATTCTTCTACAAGCTGAACTCCAGTTGAACCAGCACCATTTGTTGAAAAGGCTATCTTTTTTCCACTGGATGTATTCTGCTCCTTTGCTGAAGATCAAGTGACCATAAGTGTCTGGGTTCATTTCTGGGTCTTCAATCCTATTCCATTGGTTCACTTGCTTTTCACTGTACCAATACCATGCAGTATTTAGCACTATTGCTCTGTAGTATTGCTTGAGGTCTGGGATACTGATTCCCCCAGAAATTCTTTTGTTGCTGAGAATAGTTTTAGCTATCCTGGGTTTTTAGTTATTTCAGATGAATTTGTGAATTCCTTTTTCTAACTCTATGAAGAACTGAGTTAGGATTTTGATGGGGATTGCATTGAATCTGTAGATTGCTTTTGGCTAGATGGCCATTTTAACTATATTAATCCTACCAGTCCATGAGCATGGAAGATTTTTCCATTTTCTGAGGTCTTCTTTGATTTCCTTCTTCAGAGAACTGAAATTCTTCTCATACAGATCTTTTGTTTGGTTAGAGTCACGCCAAGATACTTTATATTGTTTGTGGCTATTGTGAAGGATATCATTTCCCTTACTTCTTCCTCAGCCTGCTTATCCTTTGAGTATAGGAAGGCTACTGATTTGCTTGAGTTGATTTTATAACCAGCCACTTTGCTGAATTTGTTTATCAGTTATAGGAGTTCTCTAGTAGAGCTTTTTGGGTCACTTAAGTATACTATCATATCATATCATCTGCAATTAGTGATAGTTTGAATTCTTCCTTTCCAATTTGTATCCCTTTTGCCTCCTTATGTTGTCTAATGGCTCTAGCTAGAACTTCAAGTATTATATTGAAAAGATGGAGAGAAAGGGCAGCCTTGTCTAGTCCCTGATTTTCGTAGGATTGCTTCAAGTTTCTCTCCATTTAGTTTGATGTTGGTTACTGATTTGCTGTATATTGCTTTAACTATGTTTATATATTGGCCTTGAATTCCTGTTCTTTGCAAGACTTTTTAGCATGAAAGGATGCTGAATTTTGTCAAATGATTATTCAGCATCTAATTAAATGATCATGTGGTTTTTTTCTTTGAGTTTGTTTATGTAGTGAATTGCATTGATGGATTTCCTTATATTGAACCATCCTTGCCTCCCTGGGATGAAGCCTACTTGGTTATGGTGGATGATCGTTTTGATGTGTTTTTGGATTTGGTGGGCAAGAATTTTATTTGGTATTTTTGCATCAATATTCATGAAGGAAATTGGACTGAAGTTCTCTTTCTTTGTTGGATCTTTGTGTGGTTTTGGTATCAGTGTAATTGTGACTTCGTAGAACGAGTTGCATAGTGTTCCTTCTGTTTCTATTTTGTGGAATAGTTTGAAGAGTATTGGTGTTAGGTCTTCTTTGAATGTCTGATAGAATTCTGCGCTAAAGCCATCTGTTCCCGTGTTTTTTTAGGTTGGGAGACTTTCTATGACTCCTTTTATTTCTTTAGGGCTTATGGGACTGTTTACATGATCTATTTGATCCTGATTTAATTTTGGTATTTGGTATCTTTCTAGGAAACTGTCCATTTCCTCCAGATTCTCCAGTTGTGTTGAGTATAGGTTTTTGTAGTAGGATCTGATGATTTTTTGAATTTCCTCAGTTTCTGTTGTTATATCTTCCTTTTTCATTTCTAATTTTGTTAATTTGGATACTGTCTCTGTGCCCTTTGGTTAGTCTAGATAAAGGTTTATCTATCATGTTGATTTTCTCAAAGAACCAGTTCCTGGTTTTGTTGATTCTTTGTGTGGTTCTCTTTGTTTCTACTTGATTGATTTCAGCCCTGAGTTTGATGATTTCCTGTCTTCTATTCCTCCTGGGTGAATTACCTTCTTTTTGTTACAGGGCTTTCAAGTGTGTCATTAAGCTGCTAGTATATGCTCTCTCTATTTTCTTTTTGGAGGCACTCAGGACTCTGAATTTTCCTTTTAGCACTGTTTTCATTGTGTCCCATAGATTTTGGTATGTTGTGTCTTAGTTTACATTAAATTCTAAAAAGTCTTTGATTTCTTTTTTTTATTTCTTCCTTGACCAAGGTATCATTGAATAGATTATTGTTCAGTTTCCATATGTATGTGGGTTTCTGTTGTTTTTGTTGTTATTGTAGCACAATTTTACTCCATAGTGATCTGATAGGAGGCATGGGATTAGTTTGATCTTCTTATATTTGTTGAGGTCTATCTTGTAACCAATTATATGATTAATTTTGGAGAAGGTACCATGAGGTGCTGAGAAAAAGGTATATTCTTTTGCTTTAGGATGAAATGTTTATATATACATACATATATGTATGTATGTATATGTTAAATCTAATTGGTCCAAAACTTCAATTAGTTTCACTGTGTCCCTGTTTACTTTCTGTTTTCCTGATCAGTCCATTGAGGAGAGTGGAGTGCATAAGTCACACACAATTGTTGTGTTAGGTGCAATGTGTGCTTTGAGATTTAGCAATTTTTTTTTTCCGAATGAGAGTGCCCTTGCATTTGGAGCATGGATGTTCAGGTTTGAGAGTTCTTCTCAGTGGATTTTTCCTTTGACCAGCAAGAAGTGTCCTTCCGTGTCTCTTTTGATGACTTTAGGTTGAAAGTCAATTTTATCTGATATAAGAGTAGCTACTCCAGCTTGTTTCCTGAGACCATTTGCTTGTAAAATTGTCTTTCAGACTTTTAGTCTAAGGTATTGCTTGTCTTTGAAACTGAGGTGTGTTTCCTGTATGCAGCAAAATGTAGGGTCCTGTTTACATATCCAGTCTGTTAGTCTATGTCTTTTTATTGGGGAATTGAGTCCATTGATGTTAAGAGTTATTAAGGAATATTGATTATTACTGCCTGTCATTTTTGATGTTATTTTTTATATTTGATTGGTTATATTCTTTTTGGTTTGATGAAAGAAGGTTACTATCTTGCTTTTTCTAGGGTGTAGTTTCCCTCCTTGTATTGTTGTTTTCTCTCTATTATCCTTTGTAGGGCTGAGTTTGTGGAAGATATTGTGTAAATTTGGTTTTGTCATGGAATATCTTGGTTTCTCCATCTATGGTGATTAGAGAGTTTTGCTGAGTATAGTAGTCTTGGCTGGCATATGTGTTCTCTTAAATTCTGCATGAGCTCTGCCCAGGATTTTCTGCCTTTCATGGTCTCTGGTGAGAAGTCTGGTGTAATTCTGATAGGTCTTCCTTTATATGTTACTTGCTCTTTTTCTTTTACTGCCTTTAACATTCTTTCTTTGTTTAGTACATTTGGGGATTTGATTATTATGTTACAGGAAGTATTTCTATTCTGGTACAGTCTGTTTGGAGTTCTGTAGGCTTCTTGTATATTCATGTGCATCTCTCTCTTTAGGTTAGGGAAGTTTTCTTCCATAATTTTGTTGAAGATATCTGCTGGCCCTTTAACTTGTAAATCTTCACTCTCATTTATGCCTATAACCCTTAGTTTTGGTTTTCTTATTGTGTCCTAGATTTCCTGGATGCTTTGAGTTACAAGATTTTTGCATTTTGCATTTTCTTTGACTGTTGAGTCCATGGTATCTTCTGCATCTGAGATTCTGTCTTTTATCTCTTGTATTCTGTTATTGATATTTGCAGCTATGGCCCCTGATTTCTTCCTAAGGTTTTCTATCTCCAAAGTTGTCTCCCTTTGCAATTTCTTAGTTGTTTCTACTTCTGTTTCTAGATCCTGGATGGCTTTTCTCAGTTCCTTCACTTGCTTGTTTGTGCTTTCCTGTAATTCTTTAAGAGATTTTTGTGTTTCCTCTTTCATGACTTCTGCCTGTTGACCCAAGTTCTCCTATATTTCTTTAAGTGATTTTTGCATTTCCTCCTTATTGGCGTCTATCTTTTGACCCATATTCTCCTGAATTGCTTTAAATGATTTTTGTGTTTCCCTTGTAAGGGCTTCTAACTTTTGATGTTTTCTCCTGATTTTCTTTAAGAGATTTATTTATGTCCTTCATGCGTTCCTCTAACAGCATCATGAACAGTGATTTTAAATCCAAATCTTGTTTTTTTGGTGTGTTGGGGTATCCAGAACTTGCTGTTATTTGAGAATTGGGTTCAGATGCTGCCATATTGCCTTGATTTCTGTTGGTAATGTTCCTACATTTGCCTTTTGCCATCTGCTTATCTCTGGGGTTAGTTGGTCCCCTGGTCACTGGCTAGTGCTTGATCATCCTGTGAGCCTGTAAGGCTATTTCTGAACCACTGGATGGCTGGGTTTCCTCTGATACAGATTGCTGATGTGCTGCCCTCCTCTTGGGTGCCATTGGAGCTCTAGTGTGTCCTACCCTAAGCAATGTTATACTTGGGTTGTCTCTGTGAACTGAACCTGGTGTTGCCTGCCTGCTCTGTCAGGGAAAGAAGATGGCAGCGGGTATCCCACAGGCAACCTGCAGGGCACAGAACCCATGCCTAGCTGGCACACAGATGAACAACCCATCTGCCCAGTTCCTGGGTGCAGGGGGCAGCCCGCAGCTAGGCAGCCTGTGTCCCCAGAGATCCTAGACTTGGATATCTCGGTACCTGGGGTAGCCTGTCCTGTCTGACTGAGAGCAAAGATCTATTGGATAGTCTTAATTCAATGAAGTGAGAATCTTCTATCTTGTAGGAGTTATTTAGGCAGCCTCCTTTGGGTCTACCATAAATGATGAAAATATAGGGAAGAAAAGTCTGTGACCTCCGGCTAAAGGTCAGCAGTTCAGCTGATATATTTTGAAATCCCTTATACCTGCCAGGCTCCTTATTACCTATTCTAAAATGCCACACTGAATTTTTGTTTTGTTTTGTTGACCTACAAATCATTTATGATTATTTTCTTACAATTCCAACAATTTACAGCTTACAAGTCCAAACAATTATTAAAAACCCTTCCAGGTTAAAATAATTAACTTGTTGCTTGGATCAACTGCAAATAATTAATGACATGGAGGTAACCTACAGGAAGCTGGTGTTAACTTAAATGTCTTAAACACATTCAACTTATTTCAAGTGCTTTAAATATTTCATTAGAAAGATAAATTTTTTTGTGGAAAATTCAGCAGAAAGCACTTGTCTTCAGCCCTTTCTTAAAGTCATATATTTTCCTTTTACAAATGTTAATTCCTTGACAGTGCAATAGAAAAAGGTACAACATGTACATTGCATTCAGGCCAATAGATTAACTCAGTGATTTTAATTATCTGTCTACTGCAATACTTTCTTATTTTTTGTGTAAATGGAAAAAATAACTGTGTATCCATGTTTTCTTGACTTGAGGTCCCACAGCAGCCATTCCTGCTGAGCAGATGTGTTCCTGTTTGCATGTCCGATGGTTCCACTTTGGTTTTGTAATCCAGTATTTCGTGTTTTCCAAATAGACTTGTTCAAGTCATTAGACTGAAATTTGCTAATTTGCCAAAATAAATATTTCTTTTCAAGTGCCAAAAGTTTGAGTCTTTCTGTGACTGATATTTGCTGTCACGTCTTCAGTTTGAATATAAACACCCAGGCCTCAAACTGTCTGCAATCCTGGTCCATTTTTTTTCAAATGGTTTAGGGTTAAATGTGATCATTTCAGTCATTTTTCCATTGCCCAGAGGGACTATTATTCTCTTACAAAATGCCTATTAGTGAAGACATTGGGAATTCAGGACAATTTTTATTTTCTGCTTATCTTCCCAGGGCCATGAGATCAGAATCCAGATGTTCTGACTCAGTTCTGCGCAGGATTGTTCCCTGGCAAGAGACTTGTGGTTTAACATGGAGGAGAGAGAAGGATGGGGACAGATGTGCCTGGCAGACATACCAGCATAGCCATCTATAATATATTTTAATACGTGAGAACACCGAGGTATTAGGAATATGGATATACTCTGACTCTTAACACAATAAATGCAGTTTTTAAAGGAAGCAAAACTTGCATCTCAAATTAAAATAAGAGTAAGAAGGCTATTTAGAAATTAGATTACCTTGTTTCTACATGGGGACAAGTTCATCTGAGGTATAAGACAGAGGAATTATAAGAGACATGCTCCTTCGCTTGAGTCACCCTTGGCCTCCCTTCTTCACGAATAGTCATGTTCCTGTTTTTCTGTGATTTCCTTTTTCTCCTTTCAGACAATCAAATATAGCTATTTAAAGATAAGGCCTTTTAATCTGTTTTTTCTTATTTCTTTTTTGTCTGTACCTAAAGCAATATATATAAAAGTTGGGCCCATATTCTAAGATGAATAGAAAATGTGGTTTATGCTTTAATTTTTTGAACAATTAGCAACACTATTACTAAAACATTGTCATGTTTTCTGATTTGGCCTCTTTATTCCATCCTTTGGTCATTCCTCCCCTTGTGTTTGTAGACCATCATATCTGTCAAGATTTCCCCAAATGCCTTCTCAGGGAATCAAACTTGAGCATGTTACCCAACACATGATTTGATATGAGCTGAACTGTTTTGGGGGAAAATTGCTTCACAGAAATTTCAAAATTTGATTCCTAAAGTTATGTGATTCCCATGGCTTATAAGAAAAGCACATTTGCATATGTAAATATAAAACTATTACTTTAAACACTACAGTTTTAACTAGTGCCAATTTCTATCCTTAAATGACACCACACATCTCTCTTGGTGCATCTTGAAATACCAGAATACCATAAAATGCTGTCACAGCCTGTAGTTAATTCAGATAGACATTGTAACCCCTGGTTTACCAGACATGAAAGGATCAGTAATTCCAATTCGGCCTTAGCAGAGGGAGCATTACTCAGGAAGACTCTGGAGCTCACAAGTGTGATGCCATTGCAACAAGGCACAACTGGCTTTCACTAGGAAAGTTTACTGTGCAGAATGCCACACCCTCTCAAGAATGTTCATACCAAGGAGGAGCCATTTGGTGATAGTCACACATATAGAACATGGTAGACATGGTATTAACTGGATGTGTCACTTATACATGTTCTCAGTATATACTTTCTGTGTGAAACGGATGGACTTAATTGATAATTATATTATAGTTAAACAAACATGATGAGCTTTGCAAAACATCCAAAACATCTGCATGTTAGCCTACAATTGAACTTAAATCCACAGTTCTTTACACAACTTATTCCAGATTTTGAAATAGCCTTAGTAATCCTCTAACTTGCTTACTATGCATAAACTGGAGGATAAACCTTTTTACACCATCTTTAATATGTTTTTATCCCATCTCAGCCCTCAGAATCCAAGACCTTTGACTTTATATATTAACTATTTTTTTTCACAGGCCTGGGGTCTCTCAAAAATTTTGAAGTGAGATTCCTTCATCTGGATCATTACAGTATATAGATTCTCTAAGCTAATATATGCATTTTAATAAAAATACTTAAAAGTATAATTTAAAGTTTTAAATATTCCACCCATGAAAATCAATGATATCCAAAATAACGTGTTCAGTTGCATTCGAAGAGTTGTCAGAATTTGGCGTATTATAATCTGCTCTCTAGTTGCTCTCATGTGTGAGTCTCCAGCACTGCAGAAGTGGTCTTTGGGTGTTCTCATGAACCTGTCAGTGCTACGTGGGTATTGCCTATGCAGTATGAGTATTTTCAGTTCCCTTGACAACTAGACAGTTGATAGGATTTGCACATTTTAAGACTCCAGTCTAAACAGAACTTCTGAGAGAGGGGTCCAGTCCCCTCTGCTCTAGACTAACTTCATCATGAAGAATTTCTATGCACCTTTATTTATAATTATTTGTAGTCTAACTATTTAGGTTTAGCTTGGTGTTTTCAATGATGAAGTCAGCAGCCGTTTTCATAGGTATACCCAAGGACTGTGCTCCCTTCTTTATTACATGTCCACAACTCTGTCTAGTCCTGAGTTTGGACATGAATATGCATTGCTCATGTAATTGTAACATTCTTTTCATTAATAAGTGTTATAGTAATTAATGAAATCCATAATTATATCTAACACTATTACAGAAAAATAAATTATATTTTACCATCCATCTATTTTGTCATGATTCTTTAAAAATTAGCATAAAAGCAATGGTTTCATTTTAATATGTAATATATAAAGGGATCCTTGTTGAAACTCCTCTCTGCTGTCTCTCCATCTCTCTCCTTCTCCTTTTCCTCACTGATAGCTTCCTTTCTGCTTTCATGTCACATATGTCATTGACAGGAAAACACAATTATTATCCCAAGCAGAAAATGGGGTAGCTTATTCTAAAATCAAATATGGCTGTCATGGTTACAAAACATACATGTTGGCTGCTGCAAATCCCCTATTCTGACATGTGAATAGTTTACTAAAGTTTCATAATAAGAGAACAATGAAAATCGTAAGTTCAGACACCTTACACATAGGTGGAAACATAAGATAATTAGGGCATCAGGTTAGAGCAAAGCTGGACTTTTTTGATGAAGTCCTAAGAACCTAGAAACTAAAAACCTAAGAACCTAGTCTTAACATTATCATGGTAGAAGCTAGTAATCTTTAATATATTACAAAATGTTTCACCTAATAGTCACAGGGATTTTAGGGACAACCATGAGTAGGTAAGGGATGGCTAACTAAAAAAGCTACTAACAAGAAATCAAGATAAACTGTGAACTGGGCTTGAGCCTACAATTTCCCAGCCTCTTCATTTGTTAAAGTTCTCATCAGTCACTCAGGCTTGCAGGGCAGCTTCCTTTTAAGAACTTTCGCTCACTGTGTCCTATTGTCAGAGTTTACTTTTCTTACCCACACCAGATCTTATTTCTCCTTATGATTCCTAAGTTGTTTTATGACCTCAATCCATACACAGCACCCCACCTGCTATATACACAGAGGTATAAAATGAAATCTCCCAATGAATTCATGGACAAGTGAAATGAAAAGACAGAAGTACAAATGGTCATTATATTTTTATACATGTAAATCTTTAGTCATCAGAAAAACAAAAACAAAAACTCTTTGAGGTTCCTTCTCACTGCAATTAGAACAGCTGTCATTAAGGCAACAATTAAAGCAGGTAAAGATGTGGGGAAAGAGGAACAATTCTTTCTTCGTTGCTTCTCAGGAGGGTTAGAAACCAATTTGGGACTTAGGGAAATCTTCATGGAAGTTTCTCAAACCCCTAAAGGCAGTACGATTACACAACACAGCTATTTTACCCTGATTATACAATAAAGAGCTGCTAGCCTTATAGAGTATCTTTCTTTAATGTGAGCAACCATTTTCCATTTTCATGAGTCTCATATAAAAGGGGCAATGTTCCTATTTATTCCACTAAAGAAAACAAAGAAAGCCAAAGGTAAGGTGCATGTGACTCTGTGTGTACACACGAGCCTGTATACATAATGTTGTTAACAGCTACTTTCCTGTTCTTCTTTTACATTAATCTGCTTTCTACTGGGTATTACATAGGATGTTCTCACTTGATATGTTTAGCTCTAATAGAGCATATTATACTAAAAGTGGAGTTCACCTTTATGCTCAATGTATACACAAAAGTATTATCAATCATATGACAGTGATTTGCTTAAAATTGTGTGGTAATCTTCTTTTTCTTCTTCTTCATCTTCTTCCTCTCTCCTCCTCCTGTTCCTCCTCTTTCTTTGGCAGTAGCTGCTGCTACTTTGCACTATAGATTTAAAGGCAAGTCTGATTTAAGGTATATTTTTAAAAAGAAATGAAAGATATTACAATGGTAATAAATTCACTAAAACTATTGTGATTGGAACAATATTGATAAAAATAAAATCATCGTAAAGGGCATATCAACCAGGCAGAAAAATGGAGTTGACAAACTTTGGGGAAAGGATAACCCGAGATAAACTGTGCTTTGTTCCTACTTACAGAGAGGTTAAGAGCTTTGTGACATGAAAGTAGAAAACAGTAATAATGAATTAAAGCTCACATTTTAAGTACCTAGTTATTGTGTAATAATTTTCTGTCTTGTATTAAAAACAGAATTCTCAGCAGAGGAATCTCAAATAACTGAGAAGCACCTAAAAAAATGTTCAATGTCCTTAGTCATCAGGGAAGTACAAAGCAAAAAGGTTCTGATATTTCACTTTATACCCATCAGAATGACTAAGTTCAAAAACTTAGATGACAGCACATGTTGGCAAGGATGTAGAGAAAGAGGAACACTTCTCCATTGCTGGTGGGATTGCAAACTGGTACAACCATTCTGGAAGTTAATCTGGAAGTTCTTCAAACAATTGAAAATAGATCTACCTGAAGACCCTGCTATGTCGCTCCTGGGAATGTACCCAAAAGATGTTCCACCATCCCACAAGAACACTTGTTCAACTATATTTATAGCTAATTTATTTATACTAGCCAGAAACTAGAAACAACCTACATATATCTCAGCTGAAGATTGGATACAGAAAATGTGGTATATCTACATAATGGAATACTACTCAGCCTTTAAAAACAAGGACATCATGAGTTTCCCAGACAAATGGTTGGAACTAGAAAATATCATCCTTGGTGTGGTATCCCAGATCCAAAAGGAGATAGCTGCTATATGATATATAAAGCTCACGTTTGAAGTACCTACTGGTTGTGTAAATGAAATTAAAATGGGTGTTCATTTTCACTTGTATATTAGCCATAAATTACAGGATAGCTATGCTAATCACAACAAATCAGAAGAAGAAAAATAAAAGGAGTGCACAAGGGAAGATGTTTGAATCTTTCTCTGAAGGGGAAACAAAATAGATATCAGAGAGAGAAAGAAGGATGTAAGTGGGTAGAAAGAGGGAAGGGAGGGGAATAGGCCTGGGAAATGGAAGATCATATTTAGGAAGAGCAGGGGAGAGAGAACGGAGAGAGGCTGGGAAAGGGGCAGTCTCTAGAAGGTAGCCACTTCCTATAGCCAGGCTGGACTCCAAGTGGAAGGACAGCAACCCACTGAGAAATCCTTAGACCCAAATGTGTTCTACCTACATGATGTCCATGGACAAAGATCAAGCAGAAACTGAGGGCATGGCCAACAATATCTGCCCCAAAATGAGATCCATAATCTAGGTAAGAATCAATGACTGTATCCACACATGTGTACATGCTTAAAAGAATTGACAGAAGGTGATATGAGCCCTCTTGGAGGGAAGCTCTTCTATCAAATGATGATCCCTGAGATCTGCACAATGACCTGCTAAGTGAACATGGCCGCCATTGCTTTAATCAACACAACTATAATGACAACATGTCCAACCATGTTCTTGTGGGATACAAGAACTCTGCAATATATAGCTTATTTAATTACCCACAGATTAGCAAATCTCTTAACCTTTATCTGACAATCTTCTTTCTGTAGTAGTAGTAGTAGTAGTAGTAGTAGTAGTAGAAGTAGTAGTAATAGTAGTAATAGTAGTAGTAGTAGTAGTAGTAGTAGTAGTAGTTAACACAGAGCCACAGTTGAAAGGTTGAGAAGAACAGACTGTGGAGACTTCAGTCCTAAATGAAATAACTGTTCCACACCCAGTACTCCCAAGATCAGGGCTTATTGTGAAAGAAAGGATGAAAATAATAAAAGAGCTCACCATCATTATGGATGAGCATAAGGAAACAGTATCATCTGGACAGGATAGCTGCAAATATATGCTCAGAGTGGTTATGTCAACATGCACAAGACTTGACCAATAACATTAAACCATGGAGAGAAGAGATAGTCATTAGGTCCATCCCACCAAAGAGTTATTGGTAACTGAGAGCTTCTGGGAAAGAGAGAATCTGTTTCTTTAAGGGTTCAGCCCCTGGTAAGTCTACCATGCTCCAGCATGTGGCCATACACCAAGATTATATGGACAGACTTGATAGGTTTAAAAAAAAAGAGGTCACGAACCTGGTAAAGTAGGGCACAGGTGTAGAAGATTAAGAAGGGAGATAAGAGCATAAATATGATTAAAATAGATTGTCAAAATTCTCAAAGAACTAACAAGAAGAAGAAGAAGAAGAAGAAGAAGAACAACAACAACAACAACAAAAAAAAAACAAACGAAAACATCAAAAAAAGAAGAAAGAAAAAGCAAGGGCAGGTGTTGCATATCTCTAGTCCCAGTACTCAAGAGGGAGAGGAAGGAGAATGTCTGAGTTCAATGCCAGCCAGATTCTACAAAGTGAGTTTCAGGACAGCTAGGATTGCACAGGGAAACCCTGCCTAAAAAATAAAAGAAAGAAAGAAAAAGAAAGAAAGGAAGGAAGGAAGGAAACAAGGAAGGAAGGAAGGAAGGAAGGAAGGAAGGAAGGAAGGAAGGAAGGAAGGAAGGAAGGAAGGAAGGAAGGAAGGAAGGAAGGAAGGAAGGAAGGAAAGAGTTTCGCTGGGATTTCATTCCATTAATAAAATTAAACTGGAAACATTATTATTTCAATCAACACAAAGCAAAACTTTCTTTTTGTCTTAAATATGCATTAATCGATTTACACTCTTTAAGTATGGCTATATTTGATAATTTCTTTTTATTTTAATCATGTTATATTTTAACTGTTTGAAGTAATTTGCATTTTTATTGAGTGTTTATTCTTTTATCCCTCTGTAATTTAGAGCAGCTATATTTAATAAAGGCTACAGAGTTCCTCATTTGCAGAACAAGCTGAATTTAACAAAAGGAACATAGATATTGGCTGAGTAGACGTTACCTGAATAAAGTGTACACTACACAGATAACCTCAGTTTTAACATTTAGCAAGGGTATCATGGCAAACAACATTTCTGAGCTGAGTCAAATATTTCCATGGATTCCTGACAAATGTCATCTATTTTAAATAAATTTTTTATTTATTTACCTTTAACATGTAGTTGAGTATATTTATGAGATACAGCATGTTTTGACATTACTGTATGTTGTGGAATGGGTATCAAAGAAATTAATACAGTCTCTTGATTTGTGTGCTTTTTCTGGCAGTGGACAGCACCGAGCATGTTTCTTCTTAGTGCTATTTAAACAGGACTTGCAGAAACTATCGCCGTTTTGTGTGTGTATACAACATCTTCTAAGTGTAGTTTTTTAAGAGTCAGTGAAATTTTAAATCTGTTTTGTCCATCTCCATCTCTTTATTTAGAAGCTGAAGAAAATGTTCCTTGGATTTTTAAGTAATTCCGTGCCTATCCCTCTGAGATACATTTTGCAAGTTCTTGAGAACATATTACCAAAGTCAGCAACTACCCTGTTCCTGAAGACCTTAGGACATAATTAGCTGAAATGTTGTATTCTCTGGAGAAATGGTGGGGAAGAGGTTAAGAACTTATTTGGAAATTTATTAATTCAATTTTTATTTATGCTGGAGATTTTATATCATCTTGACCAGTCTTGTGTTTGTGTGTGTGTGTGTGTGTGTGTGTGTGTGTGTGTGTGCCTGTCTGTCTGTCTGTCTGTATGTATGTATGTATGTATTATGTTAAGAAAACTAAAAAGTTGGGGATGTATATACATATACACATCTGGTTTTTTTCCACCTGAGTAGGTCTTTTAGTCTGTCAATAAAGATAAACAACCTTACAATGGAGCAATATGATGTAGAGAGGAAAGAATTCATTACATTGTCCACTTTGGAAACACATTCTGAGGGACATACAATCTCTTTCTCACAACAAATTTGCTAAAATTGTTGGTGTTCATTGACAGTCAGTTTTCTTCTTTTCTAGTGTCTTATGGCCATAATGATTCATCTCTACTTCAAAATACACCCTGGGTAGCCTTATGATAAAGACCATATGCTTATGTTTCTGATTTACTACATTAGTTTTAACTTATGAATTGCTAGGCTTTTAAAATTTCTTTTAATTTCAGTTAAACTTAAGGTACCTCTTCTCAAGGTTTGTTCACTGCTAAACAATTCATTTCCCTCCTAATCACTGAGAATTTTCATGTATTTACTCATAGTTTTCATATTCTCATTCCATGTTTGCACAGCCAAGTAACACTTGTAAAATTCCTTTAATCTGTTCTCATAAACACAAGCCTTCATTGCCTTATTTATTCTTCGTAGTGCTTTCAGAGCTTTACCAGGCCAATTTGACACAGTTCTGTTATGGCAAGAAAGCTGGATCCAGACTGTCAGTAGCAAAGTGTTTGCTTTGCCATTTTTCTTGGCACTCACTGGCTTCCTCCAAGTTGCAAAACAGCCTAGTACATGCTCTCTCCCTTGCTCTTTGCCAGGCTACCAATTCCAGATGTGGTCATCTGGTGAGCCTGGAGCTGCAGGAACAGCGTGGCATATGCTTTGGGCCTCATTCAGGGTTTGTGTAATGTTGAGACAGTGAACTCTCACAGGGGACACACCAACACCCCAGTGCTATGAACTCCTTACCAAAATTTCTCAATCATCTTAACACTAATGAGGCAGCTATAAAAATTCTTCATCAGAACTTTTAAATGAAAATACATCCACAGTGTCGCCAATTTCATTGCATGTTTTCAGAATTTTGATTTTTATTGATGTAATGTGCTTGTCAGTACCTTCACTCCAGACTTAGTCAGGAGGAAGGTGTTTCTCAGGAGAGGAGACACAAAATATGCAGATTTTACACTATAATACCAGTTTATAACTATCAATAGGAACAATGCTATACCCAGTACAGATGATGGGGACCCAAAGATCCAGCCTTGAAAAGGAGGAACTGTTTACCCTGAATGGCTATTGATGGAGAACCCAAATTTATTATTATCAAAATTTATTACTACAGTTTTCTTCTTTTTTTTAAGATGGCTGAGTAGTTAAGGGAGATTGATGCTTTTACATCTCTGATTATTAGATCCAAATCAAGTTGTTCATAGCCACCTCTAGCGTCAACATCAAGAGATCTGATGATTGATGTACTCTTCTGACCATCATGATTACCTGCATTCAAATCATTCACACACACACACACAGAGAGAGAGAGAGAGAGAGAGAGAGAGAGAGAAAGAGAGAGAGAGAGAGAGAGAGAGAGTGGAGTGTGGATTAGGAAGTTTCTATATGAGTGTCTATACGACTTTTGCGAAGGCCTTTAGTTATAGCTATCTTTCCACACACCTATTCATCTACCTTGCCCTCTTGTCCTCATACATGCTCCTGTTCATTCTGTTCCCAAACTATTTAATTTTCGTTTCCAACCTTCCCTCAATTTCTTTATAACAAAATATACGATTTCTCCCACCTTAGGAGATTCCCTCCTCTTCTGTGGTTCCTTACTAGCTACCTAACCTCTGTGGATATTCTGAATGGAGCACACTTATCTAAAGCAAAATGAAAATTTGAAACTTGCAGGAAACTGAATGGAGCTGGAAGCAATTATTCTGAGAGAAGTAACACAGACTCAAAAAGATCAACACGCATGTTTTCTCTTACATATAAATGCTTGCTTGTTAAAGAAAAAACACTAACTTAACAAGAAAGAGTAAATATGTTTTGTATTGTTTTCATTTCCTGAATATATAAAGTTGTTTAGCCAGAGGACTATAAGAGAAGAGAAAGGCTGGGAAGGATGTAGCATATGCATCACCTTATTATTGTTAACATTTAACAAATATATTGTTAGGAAAAATGGTCAATGTAAGAAGAAAACATTTGTACACAAAGTTGGTCATTACAGCTGATGATGATGATGATGATGATGATGATGATGATGATGATGATGATTCAATGAATACTTAAGGAGCTACTTTCATAGATGTTTTCTGCCATTCCCCCAGAACATATCTATGTGGTAAATGGTCATGGTAGGATTTACTTTGGAGGTTAAGGGGTCTGGTTTGTTCTGCTTTGTGCCTCAGAAGTTGTGCTTGATCACTTGTATGTCACCAATCCTTAGTGCTAAACTTGTGTCTGTGCATGTATGTATGTCAATGTTCAACTCTGTCCTCATTAGCTTGCTGGGTTTTCTGTAACAAATTAACAAAGAATGAGAGAGAGCCTGAGGTCTAGACTGAAACTCAGGAGTCAGGAGTAAGGTGCTCATTACTTGATGCAGCGGGGGGAAAAAAATCATTCTATTGGCCAAATCTTTGTGGGTTATATGTAAGGTTCAAAATTGCTCACTCTGTGAGTTGGAAACTGGCCATATTCCCCCAGACTAATCTCAGTATTTATTTATAGCCATCTAAAACTTTGCAAGAGTTGAGGCTGAATTTCTGTCACATTTGGGAGGCCTGTGATCACATTTTTTTGGCATTAGCTAGGTCAAATTCTCATCTTAAGAAGAATATGATTACATTGGCTTTATTCAGATAATTTATATTTTTTTAAAGTCAATCACTGGCTAACATCTACCAAGTCTCTTTTCTTCCATGTGCCACACAACAATCAGATGTTCAAGAATTCTTACATGGACATTTTAGATTTTAGGTAGACAATTATTTACCCTCCTCCCTCCTTTCTCTACTAGCTTGTTATAAATGTGAACACATAAATGTGAGCCTGGTAATTAAATGATGGAAATTTTATTATCCATTTAATTTTCATTTCATATCTTCTTGCGATACTCACCAAATCAAGTAATCACAATGTTGATGAGACAGTTCTGTGCGCATATAAGTATCTGGTTTTACGCCTGTTCTATGGGAAGGAAGCACATTTTCAATCCAGCTTTCTTTCAGAGGAGCTGTTCACATCCTGTCTCTTATCAACCAGCCTCAAGTCCCTGAGACCTAGTTAGGGCTGTCATTCTAAGGGAGGGGTAGGGGAAAGAGAGATAAGGACACAGGGGAGGTAGCAATAGAGGAAGGAAGCTGGATACATTCCTTTGTAAACCCAGCATGTGGGAAACAGCTGGGAGCTTGAATTTAACCTTTGTCATCCCTGGCACTGGAAAGGCACATCCAGTTCACACAGAAAGTATTTCCAAATGGAACTTTTATAATGTTATGGCAATAAAAACATTAAAAAGTGCTTCATAATGAGGTACACAATTAGTTATTATACAACTCAGCCTACTAACACTCATTTTATTATCATGTGCTAAGCAAGAAATCCTTAGAATGCCAGATGACCTTTGAGAAGAAAAAATATCTCCCAGGAAGAAAAAGACTGAACTGTATCTGAGAAGAGAAAGGTTCAGTTCTTTATTTGTACTGCTTCATAGATATAAAAGAGAAAACAGCATTTGAGTAGATATAACACATTCCTTTAAACTGTATTTGTCAATAAACTATGTGGAGACTTGAAAAACAGATGCTCATTTACCTATGAAACTATACTTACACATTGTGGAGGTAGTGTATTTATTCATAAAGTATTTCCAGCTCTGTTGAGAAACAATGTGCACAGTTACTAAAATATGGTCCGTAAATTTATTTCACCTTACCCCAGTCACAAGCATTCAGAAATTTATGTTTATTAAGCTTGTAAAATTCATCTCTGGCAAATAACTAGTGAAATTTAATCTGTACTGAGAGAGAAAATGTGTGTGTTCGGGGTAGGGTGATCCTTGAGATTTGTAAACTACATTAGTTAGGTTTTTCTTTTACAAAATTATCTTGGAATTTCCTATACAAGATGTCAATCATCTTTAGTAGAACATTTTAGCTTATGTCAGACAAAATCTTAAGAATGAAAGCACCATGTTTAGACTCTTGGAAGATTTCTATGGATAAAAGGAAGATGAAAAAGGTAAACATAAAATTGATTTCATAAATGATTGAAAACTTCATGTTGAAGATAAATATATGACATTAACAATGTTTAGATTACCCCATTTTTTAAAACATCAGATTTGGTAAACAACATTTATTTACTTACTATCATTAAAAGTCCTCTCTTGGAATAGTTTCTATAGTAGTAAACTTCCATACATAGTTAAAAAGGAACCACTTTGTAATGGGGCTGCAATATCTCTATTAGACCCCATTAGCTAACAAATAAAAACTAACAATACTGGGAGTGGATTAAAATCTTTGGAGTTGTTGACTAGTGAGTTTCCATTGACACTAAATATTAAAGGCTATTGACATGCTCCAGTTATTCCTCAGACTGTGACACAATAACCATATTACTGATACCATGGAGTGCCCGAGTCACAGAATCGAAAGCTGGTATTTGACTCAAAGTTTTCTGTCTGCTGTCTAGTCTCCATAGTGCTTCTTGGAAGAAAAAAGAAAAAAAGGAAAGAAAGGAAAAAGAAAAAATATCATGCTACCAGAAGAGCAAGATAGCCTGTCACAGCTGCACGTGTTGCACATAAGTGAACCACAATTATCACTAGTCTGACATAAATGCCCACTGTTCCCACAAGTTAGGATTCTGTCTAAGCTCCATCCCACAGTTGCCTGGCAACAGCCATGTATGCCCTGCCCCACAGTTACTGGCAACAGCCAGGTAGGCCTGACCTACTATAGATGGGGATGCTCGGTCCCTCCTCTCTCTCTTCCATCTCTTAATCTCTCACTCTCAGCTTTTCTCTTTCCCCCTCTTGGTCTCTGCTTTCCTGCCCCCCCCATCTTTCCACAGGGTCATGACCTGCTTCTCTACTCTCTCCTACTCCCCTATTAACTCCCCTCCTCATGGCTGAATAAACTATTCTATACCAACATGTGCCTGGTCCCTCAGGGGGAAGGGATGTCTCGGCATGTGCCCGCTGAGGCACCCCCTTGCCCCACACCGCTATAGAACATTTTCTCATACCTCTTTCCCTTTTTATGATCACAACACCATGGAAACAACAATACCTTCAGACGAACTCATTGCTCTCTGATTGGCTTTAAGCCCCTTTTCACAGACTGTAGCTCATACCTGGAATCTTTATTGGGATCAAGAACCCGTTTCTAGATACATAATAATCTCCAGAAAAGAAGCCTCTATTTTTATTCTGCTAAATGGACTCCTAACAGCTTATTATAATCATAGATTTGTTCATCTCTTAACATTCATCCTTGAAGTTCTTTTTTTCCAGCTAATTACAATCAAACCAGAGACCTACAACTTGCCAAGTTGAAAGGAATAAACCATAGTAGAGTGTTTAGCCCTAAATGAGAAATATATGTACATTAAATCCCTTCCTCCAAGGCTAGCTTACATATATATTTCCTGAAAGCGTTATGAAAGCAACTGAGGAAGAAAGTCAACCACAATCTTATGTTGCTATAAATACAGTGCATTAAAATAAGAACTATTTCGGCAAAATATGCAGATCGGTCTAACAGTGTTATGAACATTATTGTGGTTATCAGTCACTTTCTGGGTGGATTTAAAACCTATTTCACAGATAGATGCATATTCTTCATAGGGTAAATTTAGGCCAGAACACATGTATTAGGGAGCTTGCATGGCCTAACAACTATTTTTATTCGGTTAAGTGCACATATTATCATATCGCCATCTAAATTCTTATCTCTGTTACCACAGATTAGTGTAGCTCTCAGACTTCATTAGAGAGGTTTCCTTGTGCAGTGGATTGGGTCAATGAATTTCTCACCCACATATTGATGATCTATATCAACTCACCTCCAAAGCCTCCTGGTTCACCTGGGAAATGGAGACAGGAAGATTGTAAGCGTCAGCGGTCAGGAAGGACTAGAATTAAGTGTCTTCAGAACAGAACAGGATCACTGTACTCATGAACTTGTGATGCCTGTAGTTTCCTGCACAAAATAAAATTAGGCAACATTACAGCATGCTTTTGTTTGAGCCCCAAACCCTAACAAAGGAGCCATAAAAACTGATGAGTTCAAGGACAAAAAGAGCATGTTTTTTTTTAAGATTATGGGCCATGCTCCATTTGACAGGTCTGTATTCAGAAGTATATGGGGAGCACAAATTTGAATTGATTTGAAAAACATAAGAAGACATGGAAATGGGGAGCAAGAAGAGGGGGTTGTAGAACTGAGAGGCATTAGAGGGAAAGGAAAAGTTGAATATAATCAATATATCATATAAAATTCTCAAATAGATAAAAATATTGTATTGAAAATAATTTGAAAGTAGAGAAATGGTTTCTGGATAAACGTTATCACTGGAACATGCCATATTTGCACTGATTGTCTTGTTCTTTAGTGTGGAAATTGCAGGTCATGGAACTTCTAATTCCAATCTTCATAATTCCATAAACTAATTCCGATAAGAAGTCTGCTTTCTGCATACCTTTCTATCTCTCTTATCTGCTCTGTTTCTCTGAAGAACTCCAATTAGTGCATCTAGCAAGTGTCTTCAAAGTTATTTACTTTGCAAAATTCATGCAGAATAAGCCTTTTGCAATGAACTTATGATTTTAAAAAGTTCATCATGCTGACATTACATGGTCAAAAATTTACCCAGTTCTCATAGATTCAAGGTCAAAAAACTTTCACTGGTGTGATAAGAAAGGTAAAGCAAATTGTTAAGGTCTCTGAGTTTAAGGACTACAGGCCTGCTGGATTCCTATTGATTGTCCTACTAGTCATATTTTTTTTATAATTAGGTCAATATGAATTTTTAAAATGGAGACCAGATAAATGAGGTAAAGCAAAATCAGGAAAGGAAGTTGGCTTATGTGTTACCACCCACTCATATGATTTTAATACTCATACTATAAAGTAAATGAGCATTTGTTCATGCTATCAGAAATACCACCTAACAAGCAACCAGCCTACCAAAGCAGAAATATGCTCATACAGTCTGCTGTACTGTCAGGGCAGGGGTTAACCAAGGGTTCCTGTCTGAAGGTCCAATAGGGAGGGAAAAAACTTAAGAATCCTCCAAGAATGAAATCTATAGAATGCAACCACGTAGTTCATTTAAATCAATTCTTAAGAGTAAGCAGCAGACAGTTCTATGGCTTAATAACAAAAGAAATATTTGTATGAAACCCAGAGCTGTTAATCATAGACCAACATAAAACTGTGCCTTTGGGACATCTTACACATAAGAATATTTAAGCTGTCTGAGAACCTGTGAACCTTTCTGCTTGTCTAGCATCTTCCCATCATTCTGTCTCTTCATTATTTTCCCAGCTGAAAAGTCCTTATTTTCTCATTAACAGCTTGCAAATATGGGTACCACTTTGAATAACTTTGTAGTTGTATTCTACCATTACTGATTAACTGATTTTATATATATATATATGCTGTCCTCTTTCAGGTCAGCTTCCCCCCTGGCTTGTTTTCTGGCATCTCAGATTCTGTCACGCAGTCGGGATGTTTACTTCAATTTCTCCAATGGATTCATCTCGTTTTGCCCTAATATGGACTTTTCTTGGTTATATGATTTGAACAAAACAGAAGTTCCCTATACATTTTAATAAGCATAAACAAGCACATAAAGTAAATGCCAAATTACTATAACAATAAACTCAAAGATTCCCCATTTCCTCATCTCTCTCCTCCTACTTCAGTCTCATCTTCCTATCAAATCTTCAAAGGTGCATGTTTTGACTGCAATTATGATTCGTGTCATTTAGATTTTACTCCACACTGCCCTCCCACCCCCTGAAAACGCTTTTGTCAACATTTTCACAGACTCTTATCTTTCTAAAAGGAACGTATCCTCCCTGTTTTACCCCATTTCCCATCAGTGTTGATTAGCAGTGTTCACATCTTTCTTCTTGAAACCGTTTTGTATCTGACTTTCAGGAAGTTTCAGTCGTCTGACCTTTTTCTTTTCTCATAGACTTTCTTTCTCAGACTCCTGTGTATTATTCTGAAAATGGTGAAATGCCACAGGAAAACTAACTGATCAACTTTTAATTCCCTTGTATTCTTCATATACCATTCCATGGCTTAAAAGATTCCCAGTTCATGTATGTACTCCAACATACTCCAGCATCTGTTTGTTCTATGGATGTGTTCAATGTGTCTGACATTTTAAACTTAGTAGTGTGATGTAATATAAATAATACTTCATTTCCCTGATCAAGGCACCTGTACCCAGATTCTGCTGTTTTTGTGAAAACCTGATGTTCATAGAGGAACTAAGGGCATAAAATTCTGTGTATTTTTGACCCCATATTTCTAATTACCACCATTTCCCATTTAAATTATGTTCAAAATATCACAGATTTTCAGTTCTAAATGTCATCACAGGTATCACCCTAGAAATGGATGACCAACACCTTGCCAGGATTGTTGAAATAATTCCTACATGTTTATAAAATTACAAATAGGTAAAATTGTGTATTGTCTGTAAGGCATGTGATTGCGTTAGGAAATATGATTTAAGTGTTCAATAGAGGGCTCAGTGGGTAGAAGTATGTATTGTACAAGCATGAGAAACTGATTATAGATCCCCAGTACCCACATTATAAAAGGGTGCTGAGACTGGGATCAAAACCCAGAAATGTTAGTTCTTAGTTGACACAGGAAGGAGGATTGATAGCCAGTCTAACTGAAAATGTAACCTCCAGGTTGAGTGAAAGTCTGTCTCAAAAGAAAACAACAGAGAATAATAGAGAAAAACACTCAATGTTTTCTCTGTCCTTGGCACATGTGTACAGGAATGTGGACACCCACACATAACACATACACCACATAAATACACTATAAAACAATTAAATGAGCAAAATATCTAAATGATAGAAATGTAAATTTAGACTCTAACGATGTCTTCTTTCCTTGTCCCAAAGTCAGCTGTTAAGTTTTCAGACTTTTTTGTCTCATTAATATTCTTACTATATTCCCATTTTCCCCTGTATCTTTATATTTTCCTTTTCTGCATCTATCATTTTATAAATTATGATATTTGAGACTTGATGTTCATAAGTCCTTGCACTTAAATTTAATATGATCCAGAAACTCAAAAATATTGCTTAAAAGATGCACAGTAAAGAAATAAATGAAAAATAAAATTACCATTTTTAATAGAATATATATTCATGTATATTTTAGTCATACATATATTTTTGTATGCACAAATATAATTCAGTTTATTGATTTCATCTCATCCATTTTGTAAACGTCAATGATCCTTATATATTTCCATAGTATTCTTGGCCTTCAGAATATCCCCAAAACAAAAATGAGAATGAAATAATCAAGGGCATAAATAAAATTCTTTATTTTGCCACTGTTTCTTAAATCCTTAAATTCTGAAAAATATATGAATAACATGGATGGATAGATACATAGACGGAAACTGCACAATGAGCCAACTCTTCTGAATCAGAAGTGGGGAGATTTTAGATAATAATTTGTAAGACTTGAAAACTGTTGTTTTATAAAACTGTAATGTTTGGGTGCATCGTTAATAATTACTGTTTGACTATTCTAGTACTTTGGATCTCTTCATTTCCCGTACTTCATTTATGCCAGGGAGGCGGCCTTCATGCGCAACCTTCATCCTGGACTGTGAAAGTCACAGGATAGGAATAGCTAATTTGGAGGAAAAGTTGAGCCACTTCCTATGAAACCATTCTACCAGGAAAGAAAGACAGCTTTGGCGTCATCTTTTGTGCCTTGACCTAGTGGCAGCCCATGCAGCAGAGGAAGGGCAAACCCTATCAGTAGCTTAGCAACTAGCACACTTTCCGTCCCACTTAAGGTGAGTTTCAATTCAATAGCAATTCCGGCACTCTTGACGTCCATCTGGCTGAGCAGTTTCCTTCCTCTTCTGGAAGAGGAAGATCCTATAATTATGTGCTTACCCATGATCTAGATGTCAGGGATTAAACTCCTAAAAGCAATATCTCTTCCAGTTGGCTGCATTCCAAAAAGTGCTCACAAGTCATGAATCAGAGAGTCTACAAAATGCTCCATGTCCACAATCCCTTTATTCATTCTCCATAATGTTTGTAGATTATTTGCCTTTTTTTTCTCTAAAAAGCTGTCTCCCATATAGATGGCTATAGTGGTGAGACACAGACTGAAAAGGAAGTAGTGGAAATCCATGAATTTGACCATATTAAGCTGGTAGTTCTTCCCTAAGGGCAGAGAAAATGTATGGGCAATCATGTATCTAATACTATGGGTGAAGGGAATTTAAGGCAACGTTTCATGGTAAATGAATGAGTTTAGGTAGTCTATTGGTAATTATCATCTTAGAATAAAAATAAAATAAGTTTCAAGTAGGTCCTAAAACAAGTTAAGACAAATAAATTTAATTAATATTTATTTTGCTGAGAAAAAAACAGCATGAGAAACATATTTTGTTTTCAAAAATCCTGTTTACATTTAAGGGATTCCCTTTTTAAGTAGCATGATTCTTTGCAATTTTTAGTACTATACTATACTATAATATAATTGTACCATTTCTCCTTTTGCTTATCACCATCGCAAAATGCTCTTATAAGCATCCTCCTGTTCTTCTGTCCCATGGTTCTTTTCCCTCACTAACCATATTGCATGCATGTGTAAAATGTATGAATCTCATACTTGATAGTAACAGAATTTTTAAAAATTGTACCAAATCTTAAGTATATTCTAAACATAGCCAAAATGTTTTTCACTTTACAGAGGATAAAATATTTCTTTTGAATATAGATTTGCATGCATACAAACTCAGACAAATTTGGTTTGATCACCATTTCTGAAACTCCTCCCATTCATAGATCCTGACTAAAACAAGGTGACTCAACTCTCTTCTAATGATATAGTCACACTTGCTTTATATTTGTTTAGCTGCCACTATATTTAAAGCCCTCTTCAGATTAACACCAGGAGTAGAAACTCCATGAAATACTCTGGTAGGTGCCGGAAGTTCAGACTAAAAATGCTGCCTTTATTTGCAGAAACAACCTTCGCTTTCCTAGAATATAGGCCGGCTCAGAACCACTTTTCCTTGAACTCATAACTATGAAGCACAAACTGGCTATGCTCACTCTTTTGAGTGATCCCATTCTGTGTTCCTTAAGAGAATATATAGGTTTCTTTAACATGCATAACACATAATACATCTGTGTGCCTAGGAGATAGTTCCCGATGATTCAGTTCATTAGAAGTCTGAGTATGTCAGAAGAAATGTTTTGTCGATAGTTAATTATTCACTGAAATGAAGTACAGGGAATGATCCCAAATAATATGCAAGGGCATGTATCAATCAACTAAAAGGACTTCGAATACAATTTTGCATCCCCAAGGATGAGGGAATTCTGTCTGAGGTGAGCAGCTTCACACTGAGATGTCTTGTGTCCCTTTCAGCATAGTCAGTTTGACAGATTTTGGAGTTTCTGTGTTTCCTAGCCCTTTCTATAGCCATACCACAAACAACTTGTTCTTTCTCTGTCTCTGCATCTCTGTATCTCTCTATCTCTCTGTCTCTGTCTCTCTCTGTGCCTGCTCTGTCTCTGTCTGTCTGACTCTGTCTGTCTCTCTCTCTCTGTCTCTCTGTCTCTCTCTCTCAATCTTTCTCTCTATTTCTCTCTCTTTCTCTCTCATTTCTTAGCTCGTTCCTTAGTTCTAATTATCTAGTTAAATCATCATGCTTAGCCAGGCTTCGTCTCTTCCTGTCTGAATCACAGAGTCCCTGGTACATTGTTTAAAGAGTTTAAGGTTCAGCGTGTTTGTCACCAGTTGTTTGCACAGCTGTTTTCCATGTCCCACATTTTTTTACATATATCACATGTTCATGGGTATTTGCAAATATATCAGCTAAACTGTAGCAAGAATAGCATTATTCAAAAAGGAGTGAATTTAACCAGTAATCATTAGCTGCGCATGAGCCAACTTTCTAAAGAATGCTACCAAAGATATGAGGCAAGTTTTAGCATCCAATACTTCTGTATAGATGAATATGGAATTAATTACATTACTCATTGAAAATGAAGCTGTTTCACTGAGTAATGGAAATTGAAGCTGAAATTTAATGTTTTAATACTGAAGCATTATGTGGTAAATATTTTACAGAAATATGACTAGCTACTGCTGTGACAGTTTATTCATTTCTTTCCCAACTCCATAATGTCTCAGTAATGATCTTTAACAAAGTTAATGCTGTATTTGTGAATTTTATAGGCATTCAAATTACTGAATGACAGAATTCAGAGTAGCGTAAGTTTAGTTAACCATTATCAAGAAATTTTTAGGTTGAATCCAATATTGAAAAATACATTGTAATATGATCTAATAATTTGGTTTATTTAATAAGCATAAACTATGTTTAGCTGTACCATTAACAAGTATATACATACAAACTTTAAATATATTATTAACAAATTCTGTATCCATATTAGTACATATAGTATACACACACACACACACACACACAATTCTTTTCCTTCAAAGAACCCTGACTAATAACTAAAATAAAGATATATTAGTGATTTGAATGAGAATGGCCCCCATCAACTCATATATTGGATGCTTGATTCACAGTTTGTAGAACTGTTTGAGAAGGATTAGGAGGTTAGGTCTTATTGAAGGAGGTATGATTTAAGGTTTCAAAAGCCCATACCATTTCCAATTATTTCCCTTGTCCTTGTGCTGGCGGATCAATATCTATGCTGTCAGCTTTTGGATCAGCACCATGCCTGCCTGTCTGCTGACATGCTTCTCTCCATGACAGTCGTGGACTCTAATCCTCTGGAACCCTGAACCCCAAATTAAATGCTTTGATTTATAACATGACTGGGCAATGGAGTCTTAGCATAGTAAAAGAAACATAACTAGGCGTATGTAATAATAAGTAACTATACTTTATAATAATAATGTATTGATTGACACATTAATTTATTAGTCAAGATTAAACTTTAAAGCATCAACAATAATAAGTATGAGAAAACAAGTTCCTATGTGAAAGCGATTTGTGAAATATCATCTAGACTACAAACTAGTAAAGACAAGAGTGATTTGGATGAAAGCACATATACACACTGCTTGAACTCCTGGTCCCAGTTAGTAGTACTGTTTTTGAAGAGGGAAGAGGGCTTATGGGATTTTCAGGGAGTGGGGAGCCAGAAAAGGGGAAAGCATTTGAAATGTAAATAAGGAATATATCAAATAAATAAAAAAATGTTGGATTTGACAGCATTTCACACAATAAAAGAAGAAGAAGAAGAAGAAGAAGAAGAAGAAGAAGAAGAAGAAGAAGAAGAAGAAGAAGAAGAAGAAGAAGAAGAAGAAGAAGAAGAAGAAGAAGAAGAAGAAGGTTGAACTTGAAGAGTTGTGCATTCTGGAGGAAACTCATCAATGGGCGTAAGCCTTATCAATGCCTTGCTTTTGTTTCTTCCTAATCTCTAATACATTACTGAAGTACCTCAAGATGTAACCAGTCACCCCAGGCTTTCACTGTGAGTCATGCCTGTGAGCATGACCAGAGGCATTATTCACAGCTACTCTTTCCTCTCTCCAGTTGTATCTGTTGGGAGTCCTGAACACCACTGAATACAAGTATATTTGAAGGTATATCCAGCTGCAATTGTGTTATAGTTCTTGAGTTTTCTTTCTCATCTCTATACTACAGGTCTCACACAAGTAAGTGTTTATGTATTGTGGATGTGTTCTTCCTAAAGACAAGCATGATCAATTGGATCATTATTTTTATTTATTTATTTATTTATTTATTTAATTCCTTTTTTTATTCGATATAATTTATTTACATTTCAAATGATTTCCCCTTTTCTAGCCCCCCACTCCCTTAAAGTCCCTTAAGCCCCCTTCTCTTCCCCTGTCCTCCCACCCACCCCTCCCACTTCCCCGTTCTGGTTTTGCCGAATACTGCTTCACTGAGTCTTTCCAGAACCAGGGGCCACTCCTCCTTTCTTCTTGTACCTCATTTGATGTATGGATTATGTTTTGGGTATTCCAGTTTTCTAGGTTAATATCTACTTATTAGTGAGTGCATACCATGATTCATCTTTTGAGTCTGGGTTATCTCACTTAGTATGTCATTATTAAGAATACGGGACTTAAGTTGAAAATATACACTGTAGTATCAAGGACTTGAGGAGCAGTCTTAGAGATTGTTTCT
Source organism: Apodemus sylvaticus (assembly GCF_947179515.1). Taxonomy (NCBI): domain Eukaryota; kingdom Metazoa; phylum Chordata; class Mammalia; order Rodentia; family Muridae; genus Apodemus; species Apodemus sylvaticus. The sequence goes on along the minus strand of NC_067486.1, from coordinate 12,056,821 downwards.
GTTTCTTATGCTATTAGGCCAGAACATAATACCGCCTTGCTAATAATTAGAGTACAAATTTACTGTATTATTAATTTATCAATGTCACCATGGATTTCATATCATGTAAGACTACTCAGTTAAATCAGCATCTAAATGAGTTTGTCTTGTTCTGAAATAATGCTTCATTTTTTATTGTATTTCACAAGGTCAAGGGGTCATGCTTTGGGGAGTGTATCAGCCAGCCAAACAGTGTTGGGCCTACTATGGGTATTATGATCTCAGGAAAATCTTATGATCCAAAGGCAAATAAGGTGTGGCCTCACCCATCCCCAGGACTCACAGTACATGGAGCAGTATGTAGTGAAGCCATTCATCCATTGAATCAATTACTAGCTCTGAGAACAGAAATGTTCATTGAAAACCTTTTAGTAATTACATATTTTCACAGTGTTTCTGAGAATGGGAACTTCTGCCAAGTTCCATTATAGCAGACTGGATGTCACAAAATAAAATAAAATAATGTCTGATCATGATAATCAAAAGACAATTTGGGTTTTGTCATTAATAATAATCTCAAAGCACATTTGGAAAAATATCTACCTAGTTATGAGTCAATAAATATCATTTTGAAGATTTAAGATATAGCCAAAAATTCTAGTAACTTTGTGTTAAATATTAAAAACTATGTGTGTGATATTTGGAAAACTGTGTTTGGCTACAAAGCAAGAACCCAATTCTTGGATGAGGTAGTTCAGATCTGTAATCTCTTGTTATTTGATGTCTTACTAGGTCACACTTTTGATAAGAGGGTACTACACATTCAATGTACTTATTTACCTACTCTAATGCTTAAATATCAATTTCTATAATTTGAGAAAATATTACTCAATTTTGGAGGTCAGTTTCTAAAATTAAATATCAATAATTATTTAGGTATATTAGATAATTGAATATCTAATTCCTATTTTCTTAATATAAAATATGATTCTAAAAATTCTATTTATATATGTACCACTTTCAGTTCTAACTTGAGATATGCACTCCTGTTTCCTAAAGTTTCCACGACTTTTAGAAAAAAAATGTAACACAATATGTATGGTGCTATTCATATTATGTTCAGTTCACCACTGTTAGTAATATCAGGAGAACTTCCTCAAAGCAACATACTGTTAGTTGTGAAACTATACTAATCATAAAATAGCTGGAACTCAATGGTTCCTGTAAGAAATTTGCATTCTAATTAGTAACTGATTCTAATTAGTAACTGGATGATTCAGACATTTGTTTCCATCCTAAATAATTTATCAGTATGAAAGAAGTTAGAAATAGATAATGAATTCCATTGAAATCTACTGTTGTTACTGTGGAAGAATCAGACAATTATAAAAATATATATACATTACATTTTAAGCATCTCCCAACAGTATAAGAGACTAATTTTGACCCCAAACTGAAAGGTTGAGTTGAGAGAGTAGTCTTTCTTAACCAGCACATGGTTAGCCAACTCAGGTGGTAGACAATAAAGTTAGTTCCCTTGGCAGAGAGTTCAAAGGATATTTTTCTAAGCCACACCAAGAAACAATGCAATAACTAGTGTTATTCATGAGAAAGAAGTTTCTATCATTCTGAAGGTATGAATAACATTTTCCCTCAGATCAAGGCAAAGGCCATGAGTGACTTAATTTTAGTCAAATTGAAGTGTAGAAGATTGGAAAGCTAATGATAGATGCCATTTTGTTTTTCTTTTTCTGTAAAGGAAAACAAACTTAGGAAATTACCTAGTCATTAGTCTTTGATAGATCTTTAATTGCTGTGTAATGATATTTAAATTTACAAAATTGTAATAGAGTCTAGTCTTTAATGAAACTAGCTGATAACTAGTTTCAAAGGATCTTAATACATAATCTTATTCTTATATTTAAAGTAGACAGCAGTTGAAATCTCAACTATAGTTATCTAGATTTATAGATAGCTTTAAATGGTTTCCCTGAGCTTGCATTTCTGTACTGAATTGCTTTCATTTTTATCAGTACTTCTTTAATTTAGATGAGATTCTTTCAGGAACAACTCATGACCTGTCCCAGGTCACAGAGCAGAAGACCCAGTTCCTGGCACTCTGGTCAATTGAATCAATTTTATCACACCCTAACTTTGTCTAGACTGTGTAAACAATGTAGAATATCTTTTGGGTTTCTTATCCTCGTGAGAAATTAATGACTTCATTAAATGCTTTACCAAACCTTTAAGGTAAATAAGCCAAGGAAGATATCAGCATCATTGTCCTGTATTGTCTTATTTATTTGCTAATCAGTAAAATACTTTTTTAGAAAATATATTACTCCATAATTTCATAGCAAAAGCTAAATTTATAAATGTGTTTGACAATGAATATTAATTTATTCATGTTATTTCAAAATTCTGCTCTAGTTGAATTTCAAGCTCAGCCAGGAATCCACACCCTTCTATTGTTCCAGAGGCTCCTGAATCAAGGAGCAGTAGTCATGCCCAGATGTGAACGTGCCTGAACTGGCGGAAGATTTTTATCACTGAAGAAATTCTCATTTATGAGTAAGATGGATGAGATAGCTCTGAAAAACCTGTCATAAGAGATCATTTAACATAAACAACCTTCTAAAATGTGTATTATTCCAAAAATATTTTAATCACTTCAAATTACAGAAAACTATAAACAATTCTTGAACCTCAGATTATATAAAAGTACGAACTCTTCAGAAAGAGTATAAGCTTTATGGCTCAAAGATCTTCAGAAAGAATACAGCTTCTTCATTTCTACATAAACGTATGCCTATGATAATAAGGACAAGGTAAATAATCCTCTTATTAGAAGTCTATTTATGCAATAAGGACAAATGCTCCACTATGTTTATGGCAGTCTTATTTATAATAGCCAGAAGCTAGAAAGAACCCAGATGTCCCTCAATGGAGGAATGGATACAGAAAATGTGGGATGTTTACACAATGGAATACTACTCAGCAATTAAAAACAATGAATTCATGAAATTCTTAGGCAAATGGTTGAAACTGTAAAATATCATCCTAAGTGAGGTAACCCAATCACAAAAGAACACACTCAGTGAAATAGTATTTGGCAAAACCAGAACAGGGAAGTGGGAAGGGGTGGGTGGGAGGACAGGGGAAGAGAAGGGGGCTTACGGGACTTTCGGGGAGTGGGGGGCTTCAAAAGGGGAAATCATTTGAAATGTAAATAAATTATATCGAATAAAAAAAAAGAACACATATGGAATGCAATCACTGATAAGTGGATATTAGCCTAGAGGCTCTGAATACCCAAGACACAATTAACATATCAAATGATTCCCAAGAAGTAGAAAGGAAAGGGCCCTGGTCCTGGAAAGGCTCAATGAAGCAATGTAGGGGAATACCAGGACAGAGAAGTGGGAGGGGGTTGATTGAGGAATAGGAAGAGGGAAGAGGGCTTATGGGACTTATGAGGAGGGGGAACCTGGTAACAGGAAATCATTTGGAATGTAAACAAAGAATGTAGAAAAAAAAGAAGTCTATTTAGAATACTTGATGTGAAGGTTAACAACAGAAATACAAAATATTTATCACACTACTAAAACCAGATCATTTACCAAATAATAATATCATGGTTTTATAGTTGATCATATATCATGTTTCAGATATGATTAGCTAAGGCTTTCTTCCTCAATAAATCTTCTTTGTCGATACTGTAGAATTAGGTTCATAAGCTCAGTTTATGTGCCTCAAAAGATAGAGCAGCCTTAGTGCTTGGTTATAATACACCATTTTACACAGTTCTCTCAATAATTTTGTTTTTTAATTTATGCATAATATTTTCAGTATTCTACAGTAAAGTCTGTTGTTAAACACAATGCGTGTGATTTTAACCGCCTCACTGATATTTGCACTTGCATCTACACACATTGCTTCACTTGACCTCCACCTATCTATTCATTTTTAACTCCTTCATGTCAACTCTCACTAGCCTTGGACATTGTCCCCTTTACAGACAATTATGCACGATGGATTCTAAGTTTCACAGGATTGAGTGCTGTTTAAGTCACTTTCAAATGTGACTAAAACATATTGACTTTGATATTATCAGAGCCTTAACAATGTGGCTCTCATAATAAATATTAAAAAAATAAAGTACATTTGCTAGTCATTTGATTAGCAAATAACTAAGAAAGAAAATTTGCTTGTAAAAGTTTACATGGAAGTTGGAACATATGAGAATATTTTTCTCAATATAGTTATATTCATTTATGGCCATATATTTATTTTTTATTATTTTTATGAGATATTTTCTTTATTTACATTTCAAATGAGAAATCAGAAGAGAGAAAGAAGATAGAAAGTCCCATGCTTGTGGATTGGTAGGATTAATATAGTAAAAATGGACATCTTGCCAAATGCAATTTCCTCATCCAATGCAATCCCCCTCAAAATTCCCACTCAATTCTTCCTAGAGTTAGAAAGAATAATTCTCAAAATCATTTGGAATAACAAAAAACACTGGATAGTGAACAATATTCTCAAAAATAAAAGAAATTCTGGTGGAATCACCATCCTTGACAAAAAGCTGTACTACAGAGCAATAGTGATAAAAAGTATATGGTATTGGTACAGTGATAGGCAGATAGATCAATGAAATAGAATTGAAGACCCAAAAATGAATGACACACCTATGGTCACTTGGTCTTTGACAAAGGAAATAAAAACTATCCAGTGGAAAAAAGGCAGCATTCTTAACAGATAGTGCTGGTTCAACTGGTGGTCAACATGTAGAAGGATCAAACTGATCAATTTTTATATCCCCGTATGAAGATATCAGCTCATATCTGAGTGGACCAAGGACCTCTTCATAAAACCAGATCCACTGAATCTAATAGAAGAGAAAGTGTAAAAAAGCCTTGAATACATGGGCACAGGGGAAAATTTCCTGAACAGAACACCAATAGCTTATGCGCTAAGATCGAGAATCAACAAATAAGATCTCATAAAATTACAAAACTTCTGTAAGCCAAAGGACATTGTCAATATGACAATAAGGCAACCAACAGATTGGGAAAAGATCTTTACCAATCCTACATCTGATAGAGGGCTAATATCTAATATATATTAAGAGGTCAAGAAGTTAACCTCCAGAGAACCAAATAACTCTATTAAAAATGAGGAACAGAGCTAAACAGAGAAATCTCAACTGAGGAATCTTGAATGGCTGAGAAGCATCTAAAGAAATGGTCAACATCTTTAGTCATCATGGAAATGTGAATCAAAACAATCATGAGATTCCACCTCACATCAGTCAGAATGGCTAATATCAAAAACTCAGGTGACAGCAGATGCTGTCAAGGATGTGGAGAAAAAGAAACACTCCTCCATTTTTGGTGAGATTGAAAGCTGGTACAACCACTCTGGAAATCAATCTAGTAGTTCCTCAGAAAATTGGACATAGTATTACTTAAGGATCCAGCTATTTCACTCCTGGGCATATATACCCAGAAGATGCTCCAACATGTGATAAGGACACATGCCCCACTATGTTCATAGCAGCCATATTTATAATAGCCAGAAGCTGGAAAGAACCCAGATGTCCCACTACAGAGGAATGGATATAGAAAATATGGTACATTTAAACAATGAAATACTACTCAGCTATTAAAAACAATGACTTCATGTAAGTCTTAGGCAAATGGATAAAAATAGCATCCTGAGTGAGGTAACCCGATAACAAAAGAATACACATGGGATGCACTTGCTGATAAATGGATATTAGCCTAAAAGCTCAGAATAGTCAAGATACCATTCTCAAACCATATGTAGCCCAAGAAGGAAGATCAAGGTGTGGATGCTTCTGTGCTTCTTAGAAGGGTGAAAAAAATACTCACAGGAGAAAACACAGAGACAAAGTGTGGGGCAGAGACCTAAGGAAAGGCCATCCAGAGACTGCCCCACCTGGGGATCCATCCCACATACAGTCACCAAACCAGGATGCTATTGTGGATACAAGTAAGTGCTTGTTGACAGGAGCCTGATATGAAAGACTCTTCCAGAGCCTGAAAAATACAGAAATGGATGCACACAGCCAACCATTGGAGTGAGTGCAGGGTTCTGGATGGAGGAGATGGAGAAGGGACTGAAAGATCTGAGGGGTTTGCAGCCCCATGGGGCAAGCAACAGTTTCAACTGCCCAGATCCCCAGGCTCTGGGACTGGACCACCAACCAAAGAATACACATGCAGGGACCCTTAGCTCCAGCCACATATATGGCAGAAGATGGCTTTGTTGGACATCAGTTGGAGGAGCAGCCCTTGGGCCTGAGGGGGTTTGATGCCCCAGTGTAGGGGACTGACAGGGCAGGAAGATGGGAGTGGGTGATTGTTTGGAGAAGCACCCTCATAGAGTCAGGGGAAGGGGTATGTGATAGGAGTTTCCTTAAGGGCAGACTTGGAAAGGGGAAAACAATTGAAATGTGAATTAAGAAAATATCCAATAAAACTTAAAAAGAAATTAACTCAAAAAAGTCAGTAGCCTTCCTCTACTCAAAGGATAAACAGACTGAAAAAGAAATTAGGGCAACGATGCTTCACAATACTCACAAATAATATAAAATACCTTGGTGTGACTCTTGACAAGCAAGTAAAAGATCTGTATAAGAAATTCAAGTCTTTGAGAATATTTTAAAAAATTTATAATATTTAATATATATATATTCGAAACAAAGTTCTGATGAACAAATAATGATTTCTTAATGACCCATGCTGTAGTGAAAATGGTACCTAAGCAGTGCTGAAATAATAATTTGATTGCAGTTGTAATAGTATCTAAGTTTGAAAGACTATACTTATATTGAGCATAGAAACTAACAATACATATTGAATATACTTCATCTGGGATTAGTATTTACCTGGTATTAGGAAAAAAAATTATATTTTTAAATATCAATGACACCTTTTTAATATTTTTATTTTCTATATTCTTTGTTTACATTCCAAATGATTTCCCCTTTCCCGGATCACCCCTCCCCATATGTCCCATAAACATTCTTCTCTCCATCCATTCTCCAATCACCTCCCTCCTTTTTTTCTCTGTCTTCATATTCCCCTCCAATGCTAGATCAATCCTTTACAGGATCAGGACCTTCTCATACTTCTTCATGGGAGTCATTTGTTATGCGATTTGTGCCTTGGGTATTCAGGGCTTCTGGGCTAATTAATATCCACTTATCAGAGATTGCATTCCATGTGTATTCTTTTGTGACTGAGTTACCTCACTTAGGATGATATTTTCCAGATCAAACCATTTGCCTAAAAATTTTGTGAATTCATTGTTTCTAATTGCTGAGTAGTATTCCATTGTGTAAATATACCACATTTTCTGTATCCATTCCTCCTTTGAGGGGCACCTGGGTTCTTTCCAGCTTCTGGCTATTATAAATAAGTCTGCTATGACCATAATGGAGCATGTGTCTTTATTGCATGCTGGGGAATCCTTTGGGTATATGCCCAGGAGAGGTATAGCAGGGTCCTCTGGAAGTGTCATGTCCAGTTTTCTGAGGAACCACCAGACTGATTTCCAAAGTTGTTGTACCATCTTACAGCCCCACCAGCAGTGGAGGAATGTTCCTCTTTCTCCACATACTCTCCAACACCTGCTGTCTCCTGAGTTTTTGACCTTAGCCATTCTGACTGGTGTAAGGTGAAATCTCAGGGTTGTTTTTATTTGCATTTCCCTAATGACTAATGATGTTGAGCACTTTTTAAGGTGCCTCTAGGCCATCTGAATTTCTTCAGGTGAAAATTCTTTGTTTAGATCTGTACCCCATTTTAATAGGGTTATTTGGTTCCCTGGGGTCTAACTTCTTGAGTTCTTTGTATATATTGGATATTAGCCCTCTATCAGGTGTAGGGTTGGTGAATATCCTTTCCCAATTTGATGGCTGCCATTTTGTCCTTTTAATGGTGTCCTTTGCCTTACAGAAACTTTGTAATTTTATGAGGTCCCATTTGTCAATTCTTGATATTAGAGCATAAGCAATTGGAGATCTGTTCAGGAACTCCCCCCCCCATGCCCATGTCCTCTAGGGTCTTCTTTTCTCTTAGTTTCAGTGTGTCTGGTTTTACATGGAGGTCCTTGATCCACTTGGAGTGAAGTTTAGTACATGGAGATAAGAATGGATCAATTCGCATTCTTCTGCATGCTGACCTCCAATTGAACCAGCACCATTTGTTGAAAAGGCTATCTTTTTTCCACTGGTTGTTTTTGGCTCCTTCGTCGAAGATCAAGTGACCGTAGGTGTGTGGGTTCATTTCTGGATCTTCAATTCTATTCCATTGGTCCACTTGTCTGTCACTGTGCCAATACCATGCAGTTTTTAATACTAATGCTCTGTAGTATTGCTTGAAGTCAGGGATACTGATTCCCCCAGAATTTCTTTTGTTGTTGAGAATAGTTTTAGCTATCCTGGGTATTTTGTTATTCCGGATGAATTTGAGAATTGCTTTTTCTAACTCTGTGAAGAACTGAGTTGGGATTTTGATGGGGATTGCATTGAATCTGTAGATTGCTTTTGGCAAGATGGCCATTTTAACTATATTAATCCTGCCAATCCACGAGCATGGCAGATTTTTCCATTTTCTGTAACTCTGATGCTAGAATAATTGTTTTTAATTTATAATCTTGTTTACAGGTTAGTGTATAAATGTCTACCATTTTACTCTTTAATTTTCCATAAAAATGTCAATTTTTAATATATTTTTCTATGTTTCTTCAATTTTGTCAGAAATATTTTCCATGTAAATCTTCAATTTTATCATAAAATGTTTTTACTTCCCTTCCCAATAAATAAATAAATAAATACTTAGGTAGTAGAGAATGGAATTTCTAAGGACCATAGCTGTTTGTACCAGAGGAGCACATGACCATAAGAAGAAATCTTCACATCTTGGTATCCATGTGCGTAATTAGCAAACTAACCACAAAAGTCTATGATAACCACTAACCATATAAGGCTATCTATAGTAAAAGTGATTTCAGATCAAGTTTACAGCATGTAGCATGAGTTATTTCCTGTGGGGCAAGTCACAATTCCAAAGGCTAGTTAGCTCCCCACCTAACAGATGCACTACTACTCCATCAATAGACACATTTTGTCTAGAAGGTTTGTGCTATAGCTCACCATGTTCCATTTGCATAACATTCGATTATTAACTCTTCTCCCACAAAAGGCTGTGTAACACCTTCTGTCATTACTTATGCTAGCCAACAGGGAATGCACTACTCATTCACAATCTCAGCTTTGCTTTTTATATACTCTTCGAAGCTGAATGATGTCTTCAGGAATAAACATCTAGTTTCAGTGAATACCAAGCACCAGAGAAATGCAACAACCTGCATTGTTTCAAGGATATATGGACACTTTCTGATGAACAATTCACAGGGAAGTGCTCCACACCTAACACCAGAATTTTTTAATTTCCATGACTTCTGGGATTGACGTAATCATTTTTCTTCCTTTATAAAATGTTTGTCTATGAGCATTTTGCCTGTGTGTATATAAGTGCACTACATGTGTGCCGTGCCTGGAGAAGATAAGTAGACGTTGTTGAATACTCTGAACCTAAAGTTGCAGAGAGTTGTGAGCCAGTCTGTGGATGAAAAGAATGAAAACCCTAGTCCTTTGCACAAGAAACAAGAGCTCTTAGCTACTGAACCATATCCCTGGACCCATCAAACTCTTTTGATGAGAGATGATTTATCCATTCTTAGTTGACGTTGTACAGGAGGACAGATAGAAATCTAGTTTGATTATTTTACATTGAGTTACCCAGTTTTTTCAGAACCATATTTGAATATATTATCTGATTAACATTTAAAAGTTAACTTTTGAATCTTCGTAAACATATATATAACTAGTCCTTAGAGACTATTAGATGCACTGTATGATGCATGGAGTCTTAGATAACGGTACTGCAAACATTTTATGTTGATATCAGGTCACTTATATGTAGAGGTCAAAGATCTTTTTCTCACATTATCAAAGATTGCCAGTGCTGGGCTGTGTTGTCTCAGATATCCCCAGGACTTTCTCAGCTGTTAGCTATGGTACCATATTTGAAACTTGAAATCTGCCTTCTTCAACTGACAATTAATGATCAGCATTTCTTTTTGTTTGTTTGGTTTGGTTTTGGTTTGGTTTTGGTTTTTGAGACAGAGTTTCTTTGTGTAGGCCTGGCTGTGCTGGAACTCACTCTGTGGACCAGGCTTGGTCTCAACTCAGAAATCCTTCTGCCTCTGCCTCACAAGTGCTGTGTTTAAAGGCATGTGCCAACACTGCCAAGCAATGATCAGCATTTCTTTTTTTTTAATTGAATATATTCTTCATTTGCATTTCAAATGTTATACCCTTTCCAGGTGGTTTCCCCCCAACCCATCCTCCCTCACCCTGCCTCCAGAAGATGCCCCTCCACCCACCTACATCCCCCTCCCCCGGATTTCTCCATGCTGGGGCATCTATCAAGCCTTTATAAAACCAAGGACCTCTCTTCCCACCTATGCCTGACAAGGTAATCCACCACCAGAATTGTGGCAGGAACCATGTGTACCCCTTGGTTGATGGCTTAGTCCCTGGGAGCACTAGAAGTTCTGGTTGGCTTAAAATTAGACAAATTACTACTTGGGGACCCAGCTATACCACTCTTGGGCACATACCTAGATGCTCCAACATGTAATGATCAGTATTTCTATAGCTGAAAGACAAAAATTAACTCAAGCAAATCAGTAGCCTTCCTCTATTCAAAGGATAAACAAGAGGAGAAAGAAATTAGGGAAATGACACCCTTCACAATAGTCCCAAATAATATGTCATACCTAGCTGTGACCCTAATGAAGCAAGTGAAAGATTTTTATGACATGAACTTTAAGCCTCTGAAGAAAAAAATCGAAGAAAGTCTCAGAAGGTGGAAAGATCTCACATGTTCATGAATTGGCAGGATCAATATAGTAAAAATGGCCATCTTGCCAAAAGCAAACTGCATATTCAAAGCAATCCCCATCAAAATACCAAATCAATTCTTCATAGATATAGAAAGAGAAATTCTCAAATTCATCTGGAATACCAAAAACGCAGGATAGCAAAAACTATTCTCCACAACAAAAGATCTTCTGGGAGAATCACCATCCTTGACCTCAAGCTCTACTACAGAGCAATCATGATAAAAACTGTTTGGTAATGGTATGCAGAAAGGCAGGAAGATTAATGGAATAGAATTGAAGACCCAGAAAAGAACCCACACACATACGGTTACTTGATATTTAACAAAGGAGCTAAAAACATCCAGTAGAAAAAAAGACAGCATTTTTAACAAATGGTCCTGGATCAACTGGAGATCAGCATGCAGAAAAATGCAAACCAACCCATTCTTATCTCCTTGTACAAAGTTCAATTCCAAGTGGATCAAGGATCTACACATAAAACCAGACACACTGAAGTTTATAGAGGAGAAAGTGGGGACGAATCTTGAACACATGGGCACAGGGGAAAAGTTCCTGAACAGAACACCAATGGCTTATGCTCTAAGAATCAACAAATGGGATCTCATAAAACTTCAAAGCTTCTGTAAGGCAAAGGACATGGTCAATAGGACAAAATGGCAACCAACAAATTGGGAAAAGATCTTTACTAACCTACATCCGATAGAGGGCTAATATCCAATGTATACAAAGAACTCAAGAAGTTAGCCTCCAGAGAGCCAAATAACCCTATTAAAAATGGGGTACAGAGCTAAACAGGGAATTCTCAACTGAGGAAACTTGAATGGCCCTAAAGCTCCTAAAGAAACGTTTAGCATCCTTAGTTATGAGGGAAATGCAAACCAAAACAACATTGAGATTCCACCTTACACCAGTCAGAATGGCTAAGATGAAAAACTCAGGGGACAGCAGATGCTGAAGAGGATGTGGGGGAAAAGGAACACTTCTCCATTGTTGGTGGGATTGCAGGCTGGTAAAACAACTCTGGAAATCAGTTTGGCAATTACGCAGAAAATTAGACATAGTACTACCTGCTGACCCAGCTATACCACCCCTGGGCATATACCCAGAAAATGCTCCTACATGTAATAAGGACACATGCTTCACTATGTACATTGCTGCCTTATTTATATTAGCCAGAAGCTGAAATGTCCCTCAACATCCCTCAATAGATGTCCCTCAACAGAGGAATGGATACAGTAACTGTGGTATATTTACACAATGGAGTATTCTTCAGTTATTAAAAACAATGAATTTATGAAATTCTTAGGCAAATGGATGGAACTAGAAAGTGTCATACTGAGCGAGGCAACCCAATCACAAAAGATCACGCATGGTGTGCACTCACTAATAAGTGGAAGTTAGCCCAAAAGCTCAAAATAAACAAGTTACAATTCACCCAGCACAGGAAGCTCAAGAAGAACTTAAGTAAGGGTGCTTTGGTTCCTCTAAGAAAGGGAACAAAATACTCACAGGAGCAATAAGGGAGACAATGTGTGGAGCAAGGACTGAAGTAAAGGCCACCCAGAGACTGCCCTACCTGGGGATTCACCCTATAAACAGTCAACAAACCCCAACACTACTAAGGACAACAAAAAGTGTATATCAAAAGGAGCATGCAGTGATTGTCTCCAGAGGAGCCCTGCCAGAGACTTACAAATACAGAGGCAGATCCTAGCAACCAACTATTGGACTGGGCATGGGGTCCCCAATGGAGGAGCTAGAGGGTGGTCCAGAAGAGCTGAAGGGGCTTACAGCCCCATGGGAAGAACAATGATATCCGGCCACCCAGGGACTGAACCATCAACCAAGGGGCCCACATGGCTCCAGCCAAAAATGTGACAGAGGAAGGCCTTGTTGGGCATCAGTGGGAGGAAGGGTCCTTGGTCAGGTAAAGGCTCAACAGAGGCCCCAACAAAGGGAAACCGAGGGGGGGGAGGTGGGAGCATGTCCAGTTGAGGGATATATACGTGGAGTGGAGGCAGGGTGAGGAAGGAGGGGTTGGGGGGAAATTGTGAAAGATTTTACCATGGCAATGTAAATGAAGATGATATTAAATAAAAAAAAATTAAAAAAGAAAAAAATAAATAAAAATAACATTTTTCTATATTTCCTTAACGTTTTCTTTGGTACTTTGCTGCTAGAGGGATAATGAGATTATATTATATTATAGGCCATCTATACTTTAGCCAAGGTATGTTTTTAAAAAACAAAACACAATAAAATATCAACAATAGCAAAACACTAAGCAGAGTCACAAAATTATCTTCAGTATTTCAAAGTTTTGATTGATATACTATCTAATCTCATATAATATGTGAAATATTCCATAACTTATTATTGTGGCTTCCAAGAGACAAGAATAGATTTTTTAATTAGTATTTTCTGTCATTATTATGGAAATCACTCAAAGGGAAAATACTGGAAAGACCATAGGACTTTAATAAGAAAGATAGAAACCTCTCAACCAAAACTGATAATACAGTATTAACGTTATCCTTTTCAGAAAATCATTTCCTGATGCTTAAATTTCCCCTAACCATACACCTGAAAACCAAGAGAATAAAATCAGCCTCCTCCTATAGTAATTTGGATCAGGTTTTTCATTACTCTACAGAACCTTTGAAGCAAGAGGAAATTGTGCCCTATTGGTGACCTCTGTGTTTGGGTAAATTACCTTCTTTATATGTGACCTCTCAAATATGCATATAAATAGGAATGTGCATGAACTTAAGAAGACATTATTGGCACTCTGTGTTTTTCATACAAGGTATGTGTGCCTGAGGCAAAACATCTAGCTGAATTGCATACTAAATTTAATAGAAGTTTATGAAATATTTTCATGACGTGTCTTTAAATATTTTTTTTCAATATAGTAGGGAAATACTACCGCCCATTTAAATATTTCTTTCTGAAACAGGGCCAGCATCTGGTGTCTAGCTTGCAACCTGAATCCTGTCTCTGTCCAGATGTCTCTTTTGAGTGGCTGCCACTCATTTTTGATTAGCATGCACTTTTCTGAGTTGAGTCAGGATGATATCCGTGCTCAGGAATCCAAGCTTTCACAATCTGTGCATTTATCAGTTCTTAAAGAATCAATATCACAACACCAAACTCCCAGCAAAAACATACAACAAATAATTGATGAAAATGTTTAGAGACCAGTTTGGTTTTGATAACTAATGCTGTGCTGTGTTAGAAAATCAAGATATTCAACAAGGCAGCACATTGTATATCGTATATCTTAGAAAAATACTTAGTCCTTCTTTTATCTCAGTGTGCTGCATACAAATCAGAACAGACCAAAAGAGTAAATCTTCAAGCAATTTCAGGATTTTGGTAAAATCCTATAAAATTTGAGTTTAACATTGTATTTTCTGAGTAACTATATATAATGAAAATCACAGAGCTAAATATTGTGCTAAGTTTCTCATGAACATTACATTTAAAATTTACCACAAAAATAACATTGCTTCTTGATCTATTCAACATTGTGACATGATTTGATCTGATTTATTATCTGTCATTGCTGTGGACTCTGATCAATATTATGACAGAAAAGTGAAAATCAGCTTTGTTAATGTTGGCAGCTATGTTGCCTATGTAAATTTCACTTCTCAAATCAGTTTTTCTTTCATAAGTTCAATGCCAAATATATTTGGAGTAGTTAGAGAAAGGACCGAAGAGTAGGTGTTTGCAAACTCATAGGTTGAACAACAATATCAGCCAATCAGATGCCCCCAGAGCTCCCAGGGGGAAAACCCACAACCAAAGCTTACACATGGAGGGTCCCGTGGCTCCAGCCGCATCTATAGCAGAGGATGGCCCTGTCAGGCATCAGTGGGAGGAAAGGCCCTTGGAGCTGTGAAGGCTCGATGCCACAGTGTACGGGAATGCCAGGGTAGGGAGGTGGGAGTGGGTCGGTGGGTGGGGGAGCACCCTTATAGAAGCAGGGGGGGGGGATGAAAAAGGGGATGTCTGGAGGGGAAACCAGGCTAGAAAGACTATAGGGTTCAGTATAGAACTGGCTATTGTTACGTTGTTAAATGGTCTCGCTTTCAAAGTGCTTTCTAAGTATTTACGTTATACCCATGGAAAAATGCTATTCTCAACAGTGGTCAGAAAAGCTTCGCCCCTCCGGCCCCACTGGGCAGCAGTTAATGGAGAGGTGTATGTATAACTGATAAAGGCACTGAAAATAAGAGACTGAATTTTTAGTATCTGTATCAACAAATCGTCTGCTACCATCATTTATATTCAGGGAACATTATAGAAGAGGAAGCACAAAAAAATGTAAGAGCTGGAAGATGCGGAGGGATGCTGTGCAAGTGTGTTTTATTGACATGACCTCCCAATCACTCTCCTGAACTTCCAAGAGCTGCAGTTTTCAATACAAATCTTGCACAATACCAAACCAGCCAAAATTCTGTTATACATGGGCGTATGACTTCCAGGTTTGAACCTTTGCTAAGGAGCTACTGGCAGTTTAAAGATACTTTTTGTTGGCCAAGGGGATCTCTTTTTTTTTTTTTTTTGATTTGACCACTGATACAAAATCCATGCTATATGCATACATGGACAAAACTAATAAGACCCAGTGGATCTCCAGAATAAAAAAATGGGTGAAAGCTTCTAAAGGAAGATAAATAATAAGTAAATGATTAAACACATATCTTTTTGATGTTGAAATTATTATTATTATTATTTAATATTTTTTACAGACCTGTTGTCATCCCCTTCCCAGTCTGTCCTCTGACTGTACCTCATCCCATTCCTCTTCTCTCCAAAAGGATGTCCCCTCCTCTCCACTCCACCCTCCTAGACCTCCCCACTCCCTGGGGCCTCAAGTGTCTCTAGGGTTACACGTATAGTCCTTTACTGTCTATGTGTCAGAGACCTCATATCAGTTGGTAAACACACATATTTTAGCTATATTTTTTAGCTATGTTGTATCTCCTAGTTTCTTTTGGTTTTCAAGAGTCTGAGATTGTGTACTGAAACAGCAGTTGAATGATTCTGAAACCAGAATCATTTCTACACAGTGTTTTTTTTTTTAATGAAAATTTATTTAATATTTTAATCACTAAAATGATATTTTTGTGTCATAGAGAAATTTTCATTAATATTTATTCTTCCTACAATTGTATCATAATTATAATGCATTAGTAGGAAGAAAAATAGATGTATTGTATTTTGACTTAAGTCATTGGAAGTAGATGCACTAATAGAGATGACAACTTTTGTTCCCTTTACACACTCTGGGGACAATCCTAATAATCTTCTTTAGCTAATTATAGTTATTTTAAGGCCTACTCTTACATGCTGACTTAGATACCAAATTATAAATGTGCTGTCTGTTTCCAAGGGCTTCTGGGAATTCTGCTAGGCAGAAATAAATCTTAGAAGTTGTTTCCTGTGAGCTGGTTCCTGTGCTGTTGCTGAGCTATGCAAACCTCCTACTTCCTCTAGTGGCTGAACCTGTTGATTACAAAATGAGATAACATATCTCTTGGATTATTAACTATTACTTAAGTTATGGCAGAAATGCATGTGGATGGATTAACTAAAATTATCCTCTGATTATTAAACTAATATTTTAGTAACTGTATGAGATTCTACAAAAGTGTAGAAGAGAGATAGTTATTGGTTGTTAGATGAGAACTGGATTGAGGCTCAAAGGTTAAGAGTAATTACTGCTCTTGCAGAAGACCTGGGTTCTGTTTCCAGCACAGGAGATCACAACTTCCCAAACTCCAGTCTCAGATATCTGATACCCTCTTATATCTTACACAGACACCAAGCACATAAGTTGTGTACAAACATACATACATACATACTTACAGGCAAAATACACATTCACAAAAGCAACTAAATATTTTTTTTAAATCTTAAAAGTAATATGTTACTAAAACTTTTCATCTGGTATAAAATGTAGAATTTAAAGCCATTTTTCTTCTCTAGTTCAGTTGACTAAGATGTGTTTGGAATTTATCCCTGTAGTGTCCTGGGAAAAGCTTGGTTCAAATATGCACTAAACTTGTGTTTATTAAGGAAACAGTTAGCTTACCAGATTAAATCATGATAAGTAACTCAATGTGGCGCTAACACACAAATGACAAATAGCTCAAAATAACTCAATTAAGATTTCAAGAAAACACAGCTGCGTATATCAAAGCTAACGAATTGCCAAAATGGCATTTAAAAAATGAGGCAAGCCGAGATTGTTAAAAAAAAAAAAAAAAAAAAAAAACATGGGGCGACGAAAGTCAACAAGGCACTTGAGAGGAAAGGGCAGAGAAGATAGATTCTTGTTTCACAACCTTCACAAACAATAGATTCCAACTTGATTAAAGTTCTAAATGTAAAAAAAAAAAAAAACCTAAAACCATATGCAAACTAGGAATCTTTGTTAAGAAGGATGCCAAAGTCTAAAATGAGAAGGGGTTACTTTAGTGCTGCAGACTTGAATGTTTAGAAAGGTCTGCTTGTTTTATTCTAGCAAACGATGCAGGAAGGCAAAAGTCAAGGGGGAGATTAATTCTGCAACAAGGAAAACCAAGATTAAAAAGTAAAAGGATAAATAAAATATAAAGTGGCTCAAAATGAGACTACAAATTAAAATTTAAAGACGAAATATTTAAAATTAATTATTAAAAAATATCAGTAATACTTAGAATCCCAGTATTTCACTGGATAGATAGATAGATAGATAGATAGACAGATAGACAGATAGATTTCCAACTAGTTCTTTTTCTTTATAAAATGTGAACAACATTCCAATTTGAAATGACTAAGAAATATGAAAGTTTATTCACCTAAACTTTATATGAGTTATTTTCAATATCAAGGTCACTAAAGAGTAAAGCATTTGTCATTGTTAGTGAAAGTGAGGACAAAGGAGTATTCAAGGGCAAGCCAACTTAATGAAGGACTAAATTGTTTCAATTTTCAACTTAATGAGGGAATAAATTGTTCCAACTTTCAAGTTAATGAGGAAATAAATTGTTTTAATAGTTCTTAATCACAGAAAATTGTGGTCTGTAAAATAAGAATTTTAAAGGCACAGTGACATAGAACCATGTCCCCTACAAATTTCAAGACAAAGCAGTAATTAGGTTGGCATAAAGTCGTACTAGTGTGCCTTTGTCAAATGCTGTGATGACCAAAGACTAGGTAGTTTATAAAACCTGGAACTGCATTCTCTCATGCACTGGGGAGGCTAGGAAGATGCTGGAGAGTAAGGCTGTGGAAACGGCTCAGCAGCCCACACACTGGCTGCTGCACATCCTATAGATCAGAGACAGGACATGGAAAAGCATATGCTGCTAGTTAGTAGCTTTTCTGTTAAGACTTTTTATAATGGTATTAATATACCCATGAAGACAGAGTCCTCAGTACCCTAACCCTTCTTGCAAAACCCTTGATCTCATTAATGTTAGATTAGGATGTGTTTCAAAGTCAGGGATTTGAGCTTAGGTACATTCATAACGGAGCAAATATATAATTCTGTTTAGAGGCTTAGAAAGGTTTATAGACAATGCCAAACAGTGCAGCAATAAATAGACTTTCCTTTTGGATATTTGCTATATATGCACATAATTATGTATTTATGTATATATGAATATACATACACATACATGGTATTTGTATACATGTTCATTTATATGTATGGATACACACTTAAATATTAGGCACACAGATATAAGCTACTTTTTCTTTTGATCAGATCTATGTTTTTACAATTTTCTTTCATAATTAGTTTACAAGTATGTAAATAAACCACCAACTTCTTTTGCATGTTTCACATCACCAAGCTTAAGAATATTGTGTAAACTCTGAAATTGACTGACTTGTGGTAAAATCACCAGAATAGTCTTTATGACATTTACAGAATTGCTGGAATTTATGCTCAAAATACACTTAGTTAAAGAATGGTGGCTGCCTTGCATTCACGAACAGCACAGAGCTCTTATTGCCTGGATAAGCATGAGAAATATCCTACAATTAAGCAAGTCAGCCTTTCTCTCGGCAGAGCAGCAGATGATACTGCATCTAGAAACTGAGTCTTAATCTGTTGCCAGTCCCAGGAAAGGATGTTTCAACAGATAATATGTCATAACCAACTGATTAACAATAGTCTTGTTTCTCCCATAAAGATTAAATCTCCCCCAGACCATGGCTTCAATAATAATGAATCAGATCGCAATATACATTTGGTTCACACTTGCTCAATAAGGATTGTACTTCATCTAATAACATCTTATTCCTTTGTACAGTGTGGGGTATATGGACAGAACAATATAGGAAGTAGGGGAAATACGTGAACCATGCCAAACCAGGGGGAAATACAAGAACCATTCTTCTCTTCTTGATGGATTTATCATTTTATTAAGGTTTCAACTAAAAGAATTGTTTTAACATGGAAAACAATACATTTGTTAGTTATATTGATTTATTTTGAAAGAGAAACTTAATACATAGTATGTACTATGTGCATACCGAAGTTATTTTAAAATATGGTTCTTAGAGACTGCATGAGATCTGCCCAGGATATTATAGCTTTCAGAGTCTCTGGTGAGAAGTCTGGTGTCATTCTGATAGGTCTTCCTTTATATGTTACTTGGCCTTTTTCTCTTACTGCCTTTAATTTGCTTTCTTTGTTTAGTATATTTGGGGCTTTGATTATTATGTGACAGGAGGTATTTCTGTTCTGGTCCAGTCTGTTTGGAGTTCTGTAGGCTTCTTGTATGTTCGTGGGCAACTCTCTCTTTAGATTAGTGAAGTTTTCTTCCATAATTTTGTTGAAGATATTTGCTGGCCCTTGTTTTTGAACTCATTATGTTTTTTATATATTTGTGCATATATACATACACATCCATACATATTCAACAATATAAGAGACCATTAATTTAAAAAAGAATAAGGATGAGATCTGGGGATAATTGTAGGGAGGGAACATGGGAGAGCCTAGAGGGAGGAAAGGAAAGGAAAGGAAAAGGCAAGTTATATATTTATAATTTAATTAAAATACATATTTAAAGAGAAGCATTGAGTACCTATAGCTTGGATGACTGGTCATCAGTTTTCTTTTATTATTATTATTATTATTATTATTATTATTATTATTATTATTATTTTCTATATTCTATGTTTACATTCCAAATGATTTTCCCTTTCTCGGTTCCCCCTCCCTCTATGTCCCATAAGCCCTCTTTCCTCTGCCCATTCCCCAATCATCCCCCTCCCACTTCTCTGTCCTGGTAATTCCCTACAATGCTGCATCAAGTCTTTCCAGGACCACGGTCCTCTCCTTCCTTCTTCTTGTAAATGATTTGATATGTGATTTGTGTTTTGGGTATTCTGAGCTTCTGGACGAATATTCACTTATCAGTGATTTCGTTCCATGTGTATTCTTTTGTGAATGAGTTACCACACTTAGGATGATATTTTCCAGTTTCAACCATTTGCCTAAGAATTTCATGAATTCACTGTTTTTTATTGCTGAATTGTATTCATTGTGTAAATATACCACATTTTCTGTATCCATTCCTCCATTGAGGGACATCTGGGTTCTTTCCAGCTTCTGGCTATTATAAATAAGGCTGCTATGAACATAGTGGAGCATTTTTAGGCAAATGGGAAAGCATTTGGAATGTAAACAAGGAAATAAAAAATTTTAAAAAATGATTCTTTTCACTAAAAACAAAAAAATCCAGATATAAGTTAAATTCTAATTATCTTGAATATAATTACACATGTAACTCAATAAGATTTTGTAATTTAGTCTCCCTTTCCATGAAATAAAATGTAGATGTGTTGTCTTCGTCAGGTTTTCTATTCCTGCACAAACATCAAGACCAAGAAGCAAGTTGGGGAGGAAAGGGTTTATTCAGCTTACACTTCCACATTGCTGTTCATCACCAAAGGAAGTCAGGACTGGAACTCAAGCAGGTCAGGAAGCAGGAGCTGATGCAGAGGCCATGGAGGGATGTTACTTACTGGCTTGCTTCCCATAACTTGATCAGCTTGCCCTCTTATAGAAGCCAAGACTACCAGCCCAGGGATGACATCACCCACAAGGGGCCCTCCCTGCTTTGATCACTAATTGAGAAAATGCCTTACTTCATGGATCTCATGAAGGCATTTCCTCACCTAAAGCTCCTTTATCTGATAACTCCACCTTGTGTCAAATTGACACACAAAACCAGCCAGTCTATGTGGTTTAAGAGACAGCGGTCTACATAAGAGCTAAGCTTGTATAATCATCTAAGTAGAAACAAACAACGAACACCTTACTCTAAGGCAATTAACTGATTTTTTATTAAGACCTACTTTATTTGTTAAGAATTTCATACGTAATTACTGTATCAACAACAATTCCATCTCACTATTTTCTATCTATCTACTGACAGATGGTATATTAAGATATATAGAGGCTTATTGATATATGTATAAAGATAGATTACTTTAAGAATTATACATATTTAGATAGATTATATAAACATAGATAGATGATAGATACATAGATGACACATGATAGATAGATAGATAGATAGATAGATAGATAGATAGAAACATTGATAGATGAAAATTAGGTCTGGACCTGTGCCTTATACAATAGACCTTTTTTCATATGTGTTCTAACATCATGTCTCCTCTCCCAAATCCTCCCAGATCCTTTCAGTTTTCCTCAGCTCCCAATTAACCCAAATTCACACCTTTTCTTCACATCTTCTGTTAAAATGCAGTCATCTAAAATAACGATAATAATGATAATGATGATGATGATGATGGTAATAATAATAATAATAAATAATAATAGCAGCAACACAAAATAGATAAGAATCAGAACTGGGCAAAACAAGCAAACAGAAAAAAAAAAGGAAAAGCATAAAATATATACACAGACACTGAGACACACTCGTTTGCACATTCAGGAATTGCATTAAAACAAACCATAATATAAAACTCAGAAACTATAATATATAAGCAAGCAGTCTGTAAGGAAAACAATTATGATCTGGGAAAGCATTGTGAACAACAAAAACAACAACAACAAAATACCCTTTAAATACCATTGAGTTCCTTTCCTGTTGGTCATCTACAGCTGAATCTGGAGCATGGAACCTGCCCATAAGTGTGGTTTGTATTCTCAATGAGACTCCATGGGAGAAAACTAATTATGCAAGTGATTAACCATTGGATAACCTGTGTAGGTTAAGAATAGGTTCAGGAGTGTACTTCCTTCTCAGCACTGGGAACCCGTCTGGATTAGACCAAGCAATCCTTGCAGAAGATGTGCACATGATTCCCTGAACGCATACTTGTGGCTTATATACATGTGTCACTCCAGTTCTAGGGGATCTGGTACTCTCACCTCTGCAGATACCATATTCACATGGGCTTATACGTACATGAAAAAACGCATAAATAGAAGAATAAATAAACAAATAAAAATCAACATAGAAGAAACCAAAATTAGACCCATGGTGAGGCTATGGCTCAAAATTAAAGAAAATAAAGATTAAGGATTCACAAGGAAAGCTTTACTAGTTTAGTAAGTGACACTTGAAAAGCAAAATTAGCTTCTATGAAGCCACAATTACGCTGATACCAAAACCACACAAAGATCCAACTAAGAAAGAGAACTTCAGACCAATTTCCCTTATGAACATCGATGCAAAAATACTCAATAAAATTCTTGCCAACCGAATCCAAGAACACATCAAAACGATCATCCACCATGATCAAGTAGGCTTTATTTCAGGGATGCAGGGTTGGTTCAATATACGGAAATCCATCAATACAATCCACTGCATAAACACTCAAAGAAAAAAACCACATGGTCATTTCATTGGATGCTGCAAAAGCATTTGACAAAATTCAGCATCATTTCATGCTTAAAGTCTTGGAAAGAACAGGAATTCAAGGCCCATACCTAAACATAGTAAAAGCAATATACACCAAACTGGTAGCCAGCATCAAACTAAATGGAGAGAAACTTGAAGCAATCCCACTAAAAGCAGGGACTAGACAGGGCTGTCCACTTTCTCCTTATCTTTTCAATATTGTACTTGAGGTACTAGCTCGGGCAATTAGACAACATAAGGAGGTCAAAGGGATACAAATTAGAAAGGAAGAAGTCAAACTATCATTATTTGCAGATGATATGATAGTCAACCCAAGTGACGCAAAAAACTCCACTAGAGAACTCCTACAGCTGATAAACAACTTCAGCAAAGTGGCTGGTTATAAAATCAACTCAAGCAAATCAGTAGCCTTCCTATACTCTAAGGATAAGCAGGCTGAGAAAGAAATTAGGGGAATGACTGGGGAAGACCCTTGAGGACATTGGTACATGGGGAAAGTTTCTGAACAGAACACCAATAACTTATGCTCTAAGATCAAGAATTGACAAATGGGACCCCATAAAATTACAAAGTTTCTGTAAAGCAAAGGACACCATCAAATGGACAAATCAGCAACCAACAAATTGGGAAAAGATCTTCACCAACCCTACATCAGATAAAGGGCTAATATCCAATATATACAAAGAACTCAAGAAGTTTGACCCCAAAAAAACAAATAACCCTATTAAAAATGGGGTACAGAGTTAAACAAAGAATTCTCACCTGAAGAACTTCAAACCATCTTAAAAAATGCTCAACTTCAATAGTCATCAGGGAAATGCAAATCAAAACAACACTGGGATTTCACCTTACACCAGTCAGAATGGCTAAGGTCAAAAATTCAGGAGACAGCAGGTGTTGGAGAGGATGTGGAGAAAGAGGAACACTCCTCCACTGCTGGTGGGGTTGCAAATTGGTACAACCACTCTGGAAAGCAGTCTGGCGGTTCCTCCAAAAACTGGGCACCTCACTTCCAGAAGATCCTGCTATACCACTCCTGGGCATATACCCAGAAGATTCCCCAGCATGTAATAAGGATACATGCTCCACTATGTTCATAGCAGCCCTATTTATAATTGCCAGAAGCTGGAAAGAACCCAGGTATCCCTCAACAGAAGAGTGGATGCAAAAAATGTGGTATATATATATACACAGTGGAGTACTATTCAGCCATTAGAAACAATGAATTCATGAAATTCTTAGGCAAATGGGTGGAGCTGGAGAACATCATACTAAATGAGGTAACCCAGTCTCAAAAGATTAATCATGGTATGCACTCACTAATAAGTGGATATTTAGCCTGGAAAACTGGAATACCCAAAACATAATCCACACATCAAATGAGGTACAAGAAGAACGGAGGAGAGGCCCCTGGTTCTGGAAAGTCTCAGTGTAGCAGTATAAGACAAAACCAGAACAGGGAAGTGGGAAGGGTTGGGTGGGAGGACAGTGGGAGGGAAGGGGCTTATGTGACTTTTGGGGAGTGGGGGACCAGAAAAGGGGAAATCATTTGAAATGTAAATAAAAAATATATCGAATTAAAAAAAAGAAAGAAAAGCAAAGTGATTGATATGTGACAAATTATTTTTCACCTGAGTTAAGCCAGTCGTCTGAGGATAATAGTTTAGAGGGAAATTTGATCTACAGAATTGTCAGAATGGAAAAATTAGTGATGTGATGATTCAGTTCACTAGCCTTGGCATCTGAGGCTGAGATTACAATATAAATTGCATATAGACATGGATGCCTGACAATTGTGATGCAGAACAGTGGATTATAAATGTTGTAATAAATACTAAACTCTGTGTTAGTGCACACAGCATGCTCTTTGCATGTCAAAGTAGCATGGTTCATATTCTTTTTTTAAGTTAAAAACAAGCAAAATGCTATGCTGGGAGATGGAGGGAAATTTGATGCGGTCTTTAACTTTTTCAGTCTACTGTACTCTTTCCAAGTCTACATTTTTCTCACAAGCACTTGGTTCTCAATTGCAGTGATGGGCTCTTTCATCATCTTCCATCGGGGTCACTTGATGATTGTTCTTTATTTCTTGACAAGGGATTTTTCTTCTAAATAGAAAAAAATCAGTTATGAAACTTTATTGTATAATCTGCTGTCTGATGTTTCAAATTGCTGGTAGTCAAGTAAATGTCCTGAGTACTTGGAGACACTTACTGTTTGTTCTTTTGTACAGGTGGGTAAGAAGTGAAATTTACAAATTTTGCAGAAATGGAAATTATATAAAGGCTGAGTGTGCTACAGGTTTTGATGTTTTACCGGTGCAGCATTCAAAAAAGACTAAAACTTAAGAGCTAAAAAAAAAATCATACCATGCAAAGGGGGTTTCTTGAAGAACAAGTAAGTCCAAAGTGTCTGAGAAATTCTGGAGTTCTGGGTTTGTGGAGACTGTTGATCTTCCTGTGTGGTAGCCCTCCTAGTCAGCTTCTTCCAGGCTTCCTGTAATTAAACCACAGGGGTCCCTGACTTCAGTCCATTGGTTGAGTGTGAGCATCTGTATCACAGCTGAGATCTCTCAGACACTAAGATCTCACTGAGTTCTCTCAAACACTGAATCACCAATCAGGGAGCACACACTCACTGGACCGAAGCACCAGACTAGCATACAGTAGAGGACTGCCTGGCCTAGCTTCAGTGAGAGAAGATACACCTAGCCCTCACTTGAGGGCCCATAAGTGGGCAGACCTGACTGGGGGATGGGTCAGGACATCCTCTTGGAGACAGGGGGAGGAGGAATGGGATAAGGAACTGTGGGAGGGCAAAACAGGACGGGGATAATGACTGGACTATTAAAAAAAATCTAGAACAAACTATATCAGAGAAAGAACTAATTTGGCAATCTATTATCAGTAATGAATTTTATCATAGCAATTTTGAGTTAATTTCTTCAATATCATGAGTAAAATGAAGTAAAATGGCGTGTTTGCCCTTTGGGACATTGAATAAATGTCTACTTTTAAGCAATTATTTCAATTGACTTCCCAAATAACACACATAAGCTTTTGAAAGACAAAAAGGGAGAATGCAACGGTTTTTTTCAGTGTGTCCTACAGACATTGTTCCCTAACTGTATTCCCAGTTCTTCATAGTATTCTTGTTTACATTATTGAATCCATTCATACTTTTTCTTGCAAGACTCTAAAGTTGATTTTGGCACATACCCTTCAATGTTGGTTTTTCTTTTTTCCAATGTCTGCAAAGCCATCTGGAAATTGAGAAAACCCACAGACTTGCGGGGACTTTCTAGTTTATGAAATTAGGAATGTCCACAGTGAGAAATTATAAGTCAACTTTATGAGAAAAAAATCTCAGCTATTTTGCCAATTTATTTAATTTTAAGTATTATTCATGTCTAAGCCAACTCTTCATTTTATTTAGTGTCAGTCCAATTACCTGAATAGGCTAGCACACTTCACATAAAATTACAAATGTGTGAATGAAGTGAAATATTGACATACATAAGTGATGTGTTTGTTTTAAAGTTACAGACAAACCACAGTCAACCAATAACTGCACTGGGCATTAACATGTTAAAATTGTGTTTCTCATCTTTTCAACCAACCAAACACTTCCTCTTACATTAATATTTGCACTCTAGTCCCAAAAGAGCAGTTTAGTTGTATTTGTTTTTTGCCTGTTTCTCATTCTAGATATAGATAGGTCTTACCCAGTGCAGCCTCCAGCATTTAGATAATTGTAGCTCCCCTGCTGCCACATTCCAATCTTGATTCTTCATACTGAGACATTCCATTCTTGCTATGAAGATATGCAGCATGTCCTCTCTTCTTGTCTCTTCCCTACCATGGGCCCTTTACCTCACCAGCTTCATCCTCCTCTAGAAGACTTTTCTTCCAAGCACCCAAACAACCTCAGTGGAAACCAGAATCCAGAACGTCCAGCTGCTGCATTTGGGTCAATACCAGTTGTGCATCTAAATCGAGTCAGCCAAAATCATTGACATCACAGCACCAGGACATTAGCACAGATTGCCACCGTACTATTGCAATCATGAGTCCAAATGCTCATTATCATACTTTTTTTCACATCAACATTAATTGTTAACATTGGACTTAGCTGAAATTCACTGATGCAGAGGTATGGAGAGTACATGTTTCACTGTTTGGGAAATTAAAATCTGTCAGATTTCAGTTTGACCAGAGTTTGAATCTTTCAGACAAAACATGATCACTTCAGCTGTTTTGTGTTTGTTTTATGTTTAGTTTTGTTTTTGTATATAGGATAGTTTTTCTCATAAATAATCATATAAAGCTAACAGGTTTGGGCCATAATTTGGAAAGTAAATACTGCTTTCATTACGCTTGTTCATGTAAGTGTAATTATTCTCCCAGCTGGGAAGAAACTCCTGTTCCTTGTGATGCTATGGTACTTAACTCCCTGAGCTCCTACATTCCATATTTGTCTGCCATGTTTTACCTCCATTTCTCACTACACTGTGCTCTAACGATAAGCTTTGATCTGCTAGTGTCTTGTATTGAATAAGACATCTCATAATATGACCATATTAACTAATCATTTTGTGGGAACCACAAAATTAATATGCTGTGGCAAAAATATCTCAGTTAAATTATATGAATTAAACATATATTATCAATTTTGAGATATGGAGTAAAGAAGTCGGTTCCAGTTAATGCCCTGTGATACTTATTCTTAATGTAAAGGTCAAAGAGAAGCCAGGGATTCTTCTAATTTATCATTGAAACCTGGTTATTTCCTTTTTATATAGCTTTCGTCTGATAATCAAGGACTAAAATAGAAAGTCTGGCATTCATATAAAATTGTATATAAATATTTTTATTAATTTATTTATTTATGAACTTTACATACCAATTGTAGGTTTTTGGTGTCCCATATTTCCTGGATGTTTGTCTTAAAAACATTTTAGATTTGGCCATTTTTTGACCACTGTAACGTTTTCTTCTGTCATATCTTTAACACCTCAGATTCACTATTCCATCTCTTGTATTCTTTCCACAATACTTGAATTTCTACTTGCTGTTCCCTTTCCTATTTCCTAGATTTTTCATCCTCAGGATTGCTTCAGTTTATCTCTTCTTTATTGCTTCTACTTCTATTTTTAGGTTTTGAACATTTTTATTCATTTCCTTTATTTGTTTGTATATATATATGTATATATAATATATATTTATATGAATATATTTATATACATTTATATGAATATATATTCATTTATTCTTTAAAGGCCTCTACCTGTTTGATCATATTTTCCTGTATTGTTTTACCATCTTCATAAGATTCCACTTAAGGTTATTTTCTGGTGCTCCAAGTGTTTTAGGTTATCTGTGGCTTGCTGTAGTAGGATATCTGGGTTCTGGTGGTGTCATATCACACTGGCTTTTGTTGATTGTCTTCTGATGCTGGCCTTTATCCATATGGTTGCTCTTGATGTTGGCAGTCCTATTCATCACTGACGGTAGCATTCATCTGGGACTGCTTGTAGAGCTGGTAGTCCCTGATGATAGTAGACCTCTGGGATTGCAGGTAGAGCTAGTCTTCCAGGGATGCATTCAGAGCTGGAAGTGCCTGATGGCTTTGGGCCCCTTGTGCCAGGTGGCAGCCTGCCTCTAGAGATTCAGGCAGAGCTGTGGCCTGGGATACTGAGGGAATGTATAAAGTTTTTAATTTATTTATTTACTTTACAATCTGACCACAGTTCCACTCCTGCCTCTCCTCCAAGTTCTTCTTGACTTCCAGATCATGACTTTCTGTATCCATTCCTCCTCCCTTTCTCTTCAGGAAAAGGGAGGACCTCCCATTGATATTGACTAGCCTTAGCATATTGTCTTAAACAGGGTTTTACTGCTATGAACAGATACCATGACCAAGGCAATTCTTGTAAGGACAACATTCAATTGGGGCTGGCTTACAGGTTCAGTCAGAGGTTCAGTCCATTATTATCACTACAGGAACATGGCAGCATCTAGGCAGGCGTGGTGCAGGAGAAGCTGAGAGTTGTACATCTTCATCTGAAGGCTTCTAGTGAATACTGACTTCCAGGCAGCTAGGATGAGAGTCATAGCCCTCACCTGCGGTGACACACCTACTCCAATAGGGTTACACTTTCTAATAGTTCCACTCTCTGGACAGAGCATATATAAACCATCATACATATCAAGTTACAGTAAAAATAGGTACATCTTATCCTAATGAGCCTAGACAGGACAGCCCACTGGGGGTGAGGGTGGGAATGAGGAAGACCCCTAAAGGTAGGCAACAGAGTGAAAGACAGCCACTGTCCATGCTGTTAGATGTCCCATGAAGACCAAGCTGCCCAACTGATACATATTTGCAGAGGGCCTAGGCCAGACCCAAATAGGCTCCCTGATTGCCAGTTCAGTCTGCATAAGCCCCTACGAGCTCTGTTTAGTTGATCCTATGGATTTTCTTATGTTATCCTTGACCCCTCTGGCTCCTACAATCCTTCTTCCTCTTCTTCTGCAGGATTCCCAAGGTGCATCTAATATCTGGATGAAGGTCTTCACATCTTCCAGGTTTTTCCATCAGTGAAGCAACTGATTCTTAAAGAAAATCAATGGTATATTTGACCACTCCCCCATTTTCTTTCAGAGAGCTGCCTCATTTTGGTGAGTTCTTTTTCTACATATATGTTCTCTTGCTCCCTCCATGTGTTCTCTCCTGCAATTATTGGAAAATGTTGCTAAGAATAATCACCATCGATAAAGGGTGGTCTTAATTTTTTTTATAAAGAGCATATTCACTGAGAAGATTTAGATTATATTTGGATAATGGCTGATATTGGCTTGGGGAAATAAATGGGTTATTTGGTGACAGTTGGTTACATGAGTGTGAAGAGCTGAGTGCAGTCCAACAGAACTGATAAAAAAAAAATCTATCAGCACTGACTTAAAATCCCAGTTTGGATATCAGGGTTGGCAAAATTGAAAGGTTCCTGGAGCTTGCTGGGCAGCCATCAGCGTGAAATTGCTATTCTCCCAACTCAGTGTTGCACTCTTAAAGAATAAGTAAGAGAGGGAGAGACAGACATCTGTACATGTACCAGCATACTCATATGCACACATGAATGTATATGTGGACAAGCCCACACAGACCCACACCACATCAACAGATTATGCTCTGCTCGACTCTGATTGCCCTTACCACCAAGTAAAGGAGAAGCTGAGAGTCTGGTTAGCAGATCCATTCCAGCTAATCACTGAATGTGATCGTTTTCTTTCTACTTGAGCCATTAACAGGTTCAAAATGCAGGTTCTTACTCCCTGAGCTTTCATCTTCTGCTGCTGATGAAAATTAATAATAGCTGTCTGCAAGGGAACATTGATGAATTTCTTTATTTGTTATTACTTTAAAATATCCTGAAACTGTATGCAATCAATTATTTTCTCTAAATCCTGAGAGCTTTTTCTCACAAACACAAACAACTGTGACATAATTCTCCCTCTTCTCGACTCTTTACCTCTTGCATCTGAGTCACAGAAGATTTGTCAAAGGTTTTTATCCATTCTTCACAAATTAAGGGGAAATATTTCACTTCCATCCCATGCATCTCTACAGTTTTAAAGTAAAATGTTTAAATTAATCTTGAACTTTAAAAAGAACTAATATTTGCTTATTTGTAGCAATTGGTATAATTTCAGTGTTGAAGTACATTCAGCTATATTTCCTTCATATATTATAACTGCTATCCTTAATGATAACTTGTAAAATTTGTTTAAATAAGCTTGTATACTTTTAACATTTTTAGCTTTCTTATTTTCTACTGTATTTCCTTATACAATGTAAAGTTCTCATCTGTTGAATTATAAACAAATTCATATTTATCTGATGTTGGAAAGAAAATTTACATTAAGGCGAACTAAGAGAAGTTATTTGGTTGTGGCTAAAGGAATTAGCCCTTTTAGAGTAGAATGTGTGGCAGAAGAAGACTGGTATGTCAGAGTGAGGAAAAGGTAGAGAGGTCATGCTAATCTTATCAAAAAGAAGGGAGTTGGTCCTAATGTTGTCATGGTGTGAAAAGGAAGTGAAGCCTCTGCTGTTACATCACGCGATAAAACGTGGGAAAGGGAAATCAATTTTGAGTAGTTCATGAAATTTTTTGTTAGCTCCCACAAGGAGTCTCCTTAACTGCCCCGCCCTAACCTCATTACCAGCCCTGGTAATTTTCCACATAGCTGGACATGAAAGCATGCGCCTATGCCTGTGTTTGACACTCTAGAATTCTCCCAACCATTGCAGATTCACATGAAAAAAAAAAACATGGAAGGAATTAAACATCAGGGTTTAGTCAGAGTGTAGCCAGTTCTTCTTAAACTCACTTGCCTGGTTTTGTTTGTTTTTATGAAACATTCAGATTACTGCTTAGTTTTGGGGAGGAGTCTTCCTTGATTTCATGGATAGATTATATTGTGTTACTAGCATGGATGTATAATGCAGTTTGTTTAATTAAGTATTGTTATATTCACTGGTAATTTACCATCCCGACCTCTCTCAGCATCTATACTGCATGATATTCCAACATCTTTCATCTACTTTAGGAAAAATCAACATCAATGGGTCTCTGCTAAAAGCCCAAAGTGATGTGTTAATGTGTTCAGTTCTTGCTTTGCAGCTGTAATTGATTTAAGCTAGAGAGAAATATTACAGGGTTTATATTATAAGCAAGGTTTAATGTGTTACCACAATTTATTTTTAAAACATAAGATTTTTGTTGACATGATAGTTTCCATCTTTAAGGAGACAATAAAACTAATGACTCACTACTAACTGAATTTTTAAAGATTTATTTATTCCATTCTATTTCATATTCTGTTTCCTTGTTCTGCTTTATTGAATCAGCCATTTTGTCAAATCTATTACACCTAAATGATTCAGTAAATATAATAGAAGAACACTTACATTATTTTATTAATTAATCCAATGTGCTCCAAAAGTATATCTATCTGTCAATACTACATGTCTGAACATGTTTCTTAATTTTATTGGAAACACTACCTCGCACAATGTTTTTCCTGTGGAAAACTTTTTCTCCTGGGAGGATTTAATTGCATTCAAACATCTTCCAGAGATTAAAAATGTTGCAAACTAAAAGCAAATTGTGCTCAGATCTGGAAGGGTCTGGGTCAGTTTATAACACATGCGTGGAAAAATGCTATTAATTTTACTTTAAAGGTGAATTTGAAGAGGTCTTTAAACTCTATCTACATGAGCCAGTGTCTCCACCTGCTTTTCTGAACTATTATTTAAATGGTGACTTTTCTCTACGTTGCTCAATCCAGAGGCTACAAGTGATATCACAATTCAGAACCATCAAAGAACATAGAAAATGTTCATGAGCAGGCATGCTCATCAGCTCCTTCCAGATACAGTTTCCACATCCTTCACATTGGAGGACAATGTCCACTACTTCAACGCAATAGTTCTCTGTTTCTAACTCTGACACTGACAGCTTTCCAGACCAGGAAAGAACAAGTGGCCTGTTTGGATAATAGTTTCTGTATATTTGCACAATTTTCTCTTATTAGCTGCTTGATAATCATCTAAATGCACTGCATGTACACTCTGCAAATACACTCTGATACAACTCTGTGAATACAAAAAGAATAAAGAAGACCTAAGAATGTCAAACTCCTGCACTATCACTGAAGTATTGTCTCTTGCAAATGTCCCTAGGAATATTCCAAACTTGTTTTTCTCATTTTTTCATTCAGATTCTGTAGACTTGGACAAAGGGATAAGAGATGTTCTTTCAAACACTGAATGAAAAATGCTTTTCCAGTAGAAATTCTATAGGAGGTGCAAGCCTTCTTTGGAAATATTGTAAAAAGACAGTTTGACTCTTCCAGTTCTTAAAATGTCCTTGCTGTATAACTAGTCTTCTGGGTAGGATTCCTTTGTCACAGAAATTCTTTATTTCTCAATCTTCTGCTACTTAACTCATACAGAGGACAATAATCAGGACATGAAACATGTGGATAAGGTATATTGAGAGGCTGGATTGAATCTCTTCTCAGACATAATAACCTCAGATACTAGTAACCCTTAAGAGTCAAATGTTTCTACATCAAATTCTGATATTTCAGGAGGATCCTTCAGGCATAAAAAAGGCCAAGTCAGTTAGCAGTATGCTGTGTTTATATTACCATGCAATATAATCTAGCCATTTATCAATTCAAGCAAAATTTCCCTCCTTTCATATTTAATTGTCTGTGAAATAGCAATAATCTATGAATGGTATGTTAATATATTATGATTATTCAATAATAAAATGAAAATATATGTATCGTATTGCTAATTAGGAGGTATAAGATTCTACTACTAAGTACCTACAACTATGAAAGGTGTTTAGTCATTTGTAACTGTACTTTAACATTTGTATACGATAAGCAATAAACTATAGTATTCATCACTACTAAAATATCTTTTCTTGTGACTATTGTATATTGGAAATCTTATATACTTTATTATCAAAACCAACACTAGTTTCAGTAGTAGAATGGCCTATGTCATAGCTTCAGCTGATTTCAAAACCTTGTTGCTTGAAACCACTGAAAGTGAAATTATTTTTTAAAAAAGTCTAAAGTTACCATTCTTATGTGTTCTTTATGAAGTCCAGAAGAATTTTAAGCTTCTATAATGCATTCAAAGAATGCTTACATTCATCTGACTGGCATGAGATTAGGCATTTATTTGTTTAACTCGTTACTAGAGATATTTTTATAACTGGAAATGAAAAAGAAGCTCTTTGGTTACCCCTTTCGGGTTTAGGAAAGGGAATGTAGCTAGAGGGGATATAGGAAATAAAAAAAAGATGGAAAACTGTAAAAGTCAGCATTGGCACCCTACAGGCAACTTTACATCTCATGTAATGAGCCTGTGGAAATAATTATAGTTATCTAACACTTTCTAGAGTTAAACATAATTTTGTTCCTCCTAGCCACCTGCTGGGTGAGGGAGATGCTTTGGAAAGTACAGACAATTGTGATCTCTTTGTAAGAATTCTACACAGATATAATGCCTTTAAATTGAGGACTACTGTCCTACATGCTAATTAATGCCAACTCAACTCAGAACCACCCACATCTGGAATAATTAGCTATGCACATCGCGCCCCCCTTCGACCATCCCAACAGGCACATTTCTTAGTGTAGGCCTTACCTCACAAGCCAGCTATTGAAATTTGGATGCCAGTCCAACCCCAGCTATGCAAGCTATGGGTTCTGGCTCTGTTATCAAGAATGTATCATCCTGATCCAATAAATTTCCAAAGGAATTCTGGAGTGAAACTTGGAGGCAGGGAAATGTTTTTTTTTTTCTCCAAAATAAACAAATAGTATCATGCTAGAAAGATATGTTACAAATTCAGTATCATATTCATGGGAGAAGTACATATTCAGAGAATATGATTTCATGAATGTTGAATGTGCTAATGAACCACAGGAGGTCCCCATTATATATTTTAATTCATGGCTTTCCAGAAAAGTTCAAGAGATTTGTAAGATGAAGACATACCATTGTCATTGTGTGTTGATTTATACACATGGTTTCTCTCTACTATATATATTGTTACACTCCACATATTTTGGTATTTGAGATACAAATGATGTATACATAAGGGTTAACTGATGACAACCAGCTTCTAAGATTATAAGAACTGGATTTGCTTCTGAAGCTGTTTTAATTTTCTTTATTTATATGCCTAAATCTGAAAGCATGGTGAACAGAACAGACAGCTCTGTACATTTAAGAAAAGTAGCAGTACAGTGTTTGAAGTTAGCTGGAAGAAAATTAGTTTTGAAGATTAAAATTATTTGGCTGGGAAGAGAAAGTAGAAAAGATGTAAACAAGAACAGGCCAATGATCCAGACAAATTGTTTTTTTTTTTTCGTTATTGAAAATAGATTCTTCTCTCATATAATCCATGCCAACCTCAGTTTTCCCTCCCTCTACTCCTCCCTATTTTCCGTACCTTCTCTTTCCCCCAAATCCACTCCCCTTCTGCCTTACTTCAGAAATGAATAGGCCTGCAAGAGACAACAATTAAACAGAAAAGAGACAGTAAGGAAGGCAAAAGCCCTCATATCAAAGCTGGACAAGGCAACGTAATAGGAGGAAAAGAGTCTGAAGAGCAAAAAAATAAAAATAAAATAAAACCAATACCAAAACAAAACAAAAAAAGCAGAAACAGTCTGCGGCATGCCCCGTCTCACCGCTAGGAGTCCCCCAACCCCCAAAACAGCCAAGCTAACAACCATAATGCATACACAAAGTTCTTGGTGTGGACCCATTTGGATCTCATGCCTACCACATCCTTTTTCTGTGATACTATATGAGCCAACTTAGATAATTTAATAGGCCATGTTCTTCTGGTGTCCCCTGACCCTTCTAATTCCTATAATCATCCACTTCCTTCTTCTGTGTAGTTCCAATCTTTTACCACAACTGCATTTTAGGATTTAACAAGAAACTTAAGCAGTAGCTCCTACCATTTGGAACTGAACTGAAACATTTTACTAAGGACTCCCAACTGACATATGTCCAAATAGTTTATTTAATAACAATACAAAATAAATAGTAAGCATATTTAATTCAAATATCTTGGAATGTTTTAAATATATCAATTTAAACATTAATCAAGGAATTAAAATTAATAAATGGAAAGGGACCCTCAAAGTTCAATATTAACCATTATTTTATAAATAAATCAATTTCAACACACACACACATACACACACATACATACACACAAATTGTAGACACCCTATACAGAAGACAATGCTCACTGGTTAACACACAAAGCCCACTATGAGGTATGGGATG
This sequence comes from Apodemus sylvaticus, assembly GCF_947179515.1. Classification (NCBI taxonomy): domain Eukaryota; kingdom Metazoa; phylum Chordata; class Mammalia; order Rodentia; family Muridae; genus Apodemus; species Apodemus sylvaticus. Next base: position 12,021,038 of record NC_067486.1, on the reverse strand, counting down.
TGCTTTGTTGTATGGTTGTCTAGTGATTGCAAAGATGCCCAAAGCAATTCAGACCATTGTCATTGTTCTTAGCTTGGCATAAGGAACTGAGATAATATTACAGTCATTGGTCACAAGACATGGAGAAATCAAGCTAGCACTCATCAGAAAGTAGCCTTTCCATTAGTTAACACCCATAGCACCTAAAGGTGTACAAAGGCTGCTAGTGGAGAAACAGCATCATTGGTCTTATCCAGTGGTGAACCTCTTCAACTACAAAAATGGCTGGACTAGTAGGATGTGCAAGACATGCAGTTTAACAAATGAATAAGGGTAGCCAGGTAACTTAAGGCCTTAGCCAGAATGAAACTCATTCCAAGTGCTATAAACTTAGTAAAGAACTCATGATTAAAGTTTTGTTATACAGTGGCTGTCAGTTAATTCAGGGACTCGTGACTAATAAAAGAATAGAAAATAGGTGATTTAATAGCGCTCAGCTCTAAACAGGACTTTCATATAAGCCTAACATAACGGTTGCAGCATATAGTGGGAAAAGGATTAAAGTCTGTAATAGCCAGAGGGTAGAGAACACTATTCTCAAATCATTACTATATTCTGAATATGACAAGGATGCAGTACTTAATACATTATAGTGGCTTTGATTTCCAAAAATCCAATTCCAAGATCAAGACTATAAACACTGCAACATGAAGAGGGAAAGGATTCACCAGCTTGACTTCTAGCTGATGACCTCTGGAGACAAAAGAGTCCATTGGTGTAGGCTGCCAAATCTCCAGATGATGGTGTCCTTACTTGAATTAGGATGTTGTATAAAGTAAAAGAAGATTTGAAATTGTAGGGTATGTCTAAGTAGTTGTATGGAGGAGTTGGTGGAAGGATCTGAGGAAAATATTTTCTAAATGCATTTAATTGCCAAGAGCAACTTTTATTAATACATTTTGAAGTGTTTCAGAATGATTGTATATATTGTGCTGGACCAATGAACTGATGGTTTCCATAGGCCCAGGGAAAGGAAATTAATCCCTACTGTCTTGAAAGTTTTCCAGTGACAAATTTAGGGCACTCGTGGTATTGAAGAATGATGATATTTTGTATGTCTTGTGGTATCTGCTAATAAAGTGATCTAAGCTCCTTTGAATTAGATGTATAAAGCATCCCTCTCTAGGAATATATTGGTAAGTGCAGAGAGTGCTGATCTCTTGTGCTCCACATGTTCTTAAAGATATTGTTTCCTTGGTTTTTTGGCTTTTGTTTGCCATTGACATTTTGTAACACATGGTGAGGTTGATTATTGTATATCATTCTAGGGTCTATAAAATGTTAAGGATATACTAAATCTTGACCCAAGGACGGTAAAACATGATTTTCTTCAGAAATGAAGAGTAACAGGGAACTAGGATGCTCGGGGAGCCTACCCAAATATTTCTCAGATGACGTGAATTTTATTGTAAAAACTTTCATCAACGGTTACTCAGTAATCTTGAGTGATTGTTGAATTGGTTCCTTAAATACACGAGGTTTATGCATGCCCAAATTGGCAATTAGATGATGGGCAATAATTTACTGCCTCCTTTTGTAAACACTGGAGATCCTGTTATTTGTAAAATTCTTCACAAGTTACTGAAATCCAATTAAAGCACATCATAAATTTTATTGTTTTGTGTGTGGATTGATTCTTTAAAAACTACTATGTAAATATAAATGACATAAAAACAAAAGGGAAATTGGAAGAAACTTATGGACAACTCTTCAAATATTCTCAGTATTAATATGAACTTGTAGAAATCATTAGAAATCCCAGCCTGGGGCTTCCCCATCTTTGGTTATTGAATTCCTGGAAGAAAAACAAATTCACAGACTTTTTACTTAAAATATACCTTAAGCAGCACAACAGCTTGGCATCTGCCTATCTTTTATGTTGTTAGAATCTACTTTCCTATCAATAAACCCTAGTAATTACTTACAATCTCTGATCCAAGGTCATAAAATTTCAACCCCAACTATATCTCTTCGGCCTAGCTATTGGCTGTTGGCATCTTTGTTCACCAATCAAAATTAACTTGGGGATAGGGTCACAGAGGCTACATGCAGACTCCAAGTCTTAGGGTCCTACACTTAACATTACAGTAAATAATAAAAGACAAAATCTCAACATGGGCTTCAGAATCTGCTTTCTCTCTTGGTAAATGTGGGAATGAGAATGATGTGAGCTGTACGTGACTGACAATGGGAGAACAGTTACCTAAAACAAGTATTGCTAGAAATCTAAAGAGTGACTCCATCACCAAGTTCTTGGTTTTAGAATTGAGGGTGAAGTGTCGGTACATTAATGTCATTGGTTCCAATACTTAGATAATTAAATGGAAATGTTTTTATACAATTGAGGGTTAGAGAAATTTAGTAAGCGACAGTTAGTTCAAAGCATTTTAAAACAACACTATTTAGTCTGGTTTATTAGACCTCTGGGGCTTCCATAAGAAATCTTATAAATGGGGATTCTTAAATGTATTTACTTACAGTAATTCTAAAAGAGAGGATATGAGTCCTCCTGGTGTGAGTCCTTTTCCTGAGTTACAGATGGCTGCATTCTGTCTGTTTTCACGTGGTCACAGAGAGTAACCAGGCTTTGTTCTTGTAGGAGCAGCAGCCTTATCAGATCAGAGCTCCAAGCACATGCTGTCTTTGAACCCTAATTCCTGCCTCCTTCACATACAACAGCTTTGGGTTAAGAGCTACCATCTACACATTTTCAGATATGATGGGATTCTGTCCATAGCACTGTATTGCTCATAGACTCATTTTCAAACACTATCACATACAAAATGTAGCCAAGTTTGGCTTGCTCCAATATCATCTGTAAACACTAAAGTCTTGAAGGAAAAGAATAGTTTTCTTTGGCATGGTGTCCCTTCCTCCCAGTCATCTCCACCCTGTTTCTGAGGTGGGAGTGCAAAGAATATAATCTCTTGTTGCTGGAGGCTCAGTTCCTCCCTTTACTTGAAGACCACACATACCATAGCTTTATTGGAGATTTGTAAAATTCTACGGCCTGTGTTCATTCTATCCTTCCCTATGGCCTCCTCCATTCCATTATTTCCAAATGCTGATGGTCCTCTGGATATAATTGCATTTCTTCCCCTGAGATGGCTCATTTAACTGATAAATTATATCCATGTTCTTTTTTAATGAGATCATTCACTCTGTCTTCACAAGTTCAGATGTTCACAACAAAATACAAAGGTCTTAGTTAATATGAATCCACCTGCTCCGGCCCACAGATGTCCAATCCAGAAGTCCAAGATAAAATGGCATTCAACTCAACTCCTGGTTTTCTGGTGGTTGTTTTCTCAGTATGTCTTCTCATGGGGATGGAAGCAGAGCCCTCTAGTGTCTTTTATTATAATGACACTAATCCTTTAGGTTTAACCTCTGAAATGAGTATTAAAACTTCAATTTAGAGAATATAAGGGGGAATGATTCAGCTCATAACATATCATCTATGTTGACACAACACTTTTAGGGTTTTGTATTTGGTTAGATGTTTAATCCTATCAGGATCTCTAAAGCCAACCTAGGCTACTCAACCCCACGTGCCCTTCAGAAAGTCACAAAGTGGAAAGTGTCCTTACATGTTATCTCTCTGTTACAGTCTGTCCACCAATGCAGTGGACTAACTTTTCCATGTCTGCTTTATATTTGGGTTCGTGCTGAATGGGCTTTCTCTGTCAGATTCCTAGGTTCTTAAACATAGCAGCTCTACAAAAGCCCACAGGCCATTTCCTGAATGCCTGTCTCCCTTCTATACTTTAAGAAACTCACAAAGTAGATTACCCCTGTATATTTATGGTTATTGGAGTATAAGTCTGTTAAGTAAATAGTTTTAGTACTATTGTTAAATAGGTACCTCTTGCCTGGTTGATCCCATGAAACATAATTAGTTGCCTCATAGCCTACCTCCATACAGACTACACTAGGATGGACTATTTCCTTATTTCTTTGAGTTTATTTTTATGGATATTTTGCCACAATTGTAAGGAAAGCAACTAATATAGGTAATTGGGAATAATAATTTTGGTGTTAATGAATTTGACCTGAAAGACTATTTAGTCTAGTTTTTTATTTATTGGGGCTTCCATAAGCAATACTATAAATAGGGTTTTTTAAATGTATTTGCTTACAGTAATTCTAAAAAAGAGGATATGAGTCCTCCTGATGTGAGTCCTTTTCCTGAGTTACAGATGGCTGTGTTCTGTCTGTTTTCACGTGGTCACAGAGAGTTACCAGGCTTTGTTCTTGTAGGAGCAGCAGCCTTATCAGATCTGGTTTTCTGGAAGAGTGAGGAGAAATTTGAAGCCACAAGTCAGAGAATTCCCCCATACACATTGGCTATAGCAATACTCTGGTGGGAGTATGGGAAAGGAAAATGCCAAGAGAGATGTAGAAAGTGATGGCCTGATTCCTACTTTCTCTGTTCCTTCCTTCCTTCATTTATTCATTCATTCTGTCTATTCCAATACATAGGCATTTCAGTCTTCCCCTCCATCCCCTTCTCTCAGATCCCATATCACCTCTCCTCTCCCCTAGATCCAGTGCCCCTCTATTTCCCTTCAAAAACAGAGCAGGTCTCCTTGTGATATCAAACATGGTACAATAAGATTCAATAATACTAGGCATATGCCCTCCTTCAAGGCTAGATGAAGTTCTACAAGCTGAAAAATAGTCAGAGACATTGCCCACTGCCATTGCTAGGAGTCCAACAAAGCCTCAAGCTAAAGAACTACAGCTTTGTATGCAGAGGAAATGGTGCAGACCCAAGCAGGATCCGTGGTTGCTGCTTCAGTCTCTATGGTCTCGTATGATTACTGCTTAGTTAATACTGATGTCAATGTTCTGGTGCCCTGTATGCCTGGGTTTTCAAAGAGACACAAGGGACTGTTCTACCAGGAACTAGATGTGGGGTCATTCTTATTACATTTTAGCAAGATACTGTACATACTGCATTTTCTCTGTGTCCTAAGAATCTGAGTCAGAGTGTGGTCACAAGCATGAAGTCTCAAGACCACGGAATTTAAGCTATGTCACAGGTGCTGCTCAGTTCACATCTTCGGCTCTCCCACGAAAGAGAGCCGGAAGTGGAACAAAGAAGATTTGAACATGTAACAATTCGAGGGAAGGAAGGAGTCTAATTTTGTAGCCAAACTGGGCTGAAGAGACTGCTCAGAGGTTAAGCTGCAGACTGTTCTTGCTGAGGACTTGAGTTGGATGTTCAACATCCAGGACAGGTGGCCCACAACTGCTTTTAATTTCAACTCCAGGGCATCTAGGATCTTTTGTCCTCTACAGGCACCTGTGCTCCCATGCACATATTCATGTATGGGTACACCCACACATATAATTAAAAATAATGAAAATTAATCGTACAGATTAAATTTGCAGAAAGAAAAGGACCTCAGCGAGTACCTGATACTATTAAATGAATTAGTACCTTGTGGTCTCGTCTGTCAACAAGTTCTGAATCCTAGACCCCATCTGTGAAAGGTTCCAACTTATAAAAGTTCAAAGCCCCTTGGAATGTGAGAGCCTGAACTGAGAATATCATTAAAGGGGTTTGCTCCTAAGGGACAAACATCTTTGGAAATGTTCCCCAAGTTCAGCATAGGCAAACACATGGAACTGTGGCTATATGATTAGACTGCATCTCAAGATTGCAACAAATTTAGCAGTGCTACTCCTCTATGTGCTATTTATTTTATGGCGGTAGAGATGTAAGAGTTAAGTGGACAATGAACATGTTTCCAAGTTTCTAGAGCAAATTTAGAAGTGTATGGCAAGGTCCCAGGTCCTGCAAGGAGGTCCTGAGGGGCTATTGGCTGAAGCTGTGCAAGTGGAGTCTATGTAAAAAATGAGACTTCAAGTTATTAGAGACATCAGGACCATGGACATATATTGAATTAAGATGTAGACATGGATTTGAGGTGGCTTGAGTGAGAAGCTGTGTATGATACACACATTAGAACTGGAGAGGAAGGACTATCTAATACTATGAGGCTATAATGATTGCATTATGAATCCCAGATAGGGACTTTTCAAGTTGGACTGAGGACATTTTGTATACAGAGTACCCTGGCATTAAACATGAATGTAAGCCTCTGTAGACAAAGGGTTGAAGTTTATGGCATAGAAGTAATGTTTGGATGCTAGGATATTATAGTTAATTATTGTTGTTAAGTTGGGACGCTATAGAATTAACTATTGGAGATAGAGTGAGGAGAAAATAAGGGAGGAAATGACATATTTTTAAATTTTAATAAAAAACAATAAAAATAAGCCAAGTAAACATATGCCCCAGAAGAAGACAAATTCACAAACTAACCGAGGCTATTCATTTTTTGAGATCTGTGGAATTACAGTTCTTTCTTTCATGCCTCAAATTACAATTATCTTTTACTGATTTCCAGGAGGTTAGCTTTGAGCAGTGTTATCTTCTGCAGCATGGACATAGAAATCCTCTTAAATCACTTATGGAAAAGATATGGGTATAAAAGTTTAATGCTGCAGTTGTATACTTCTCTAAACTAGGTAAACTATTCATAGAAGAGAAGAAAAATTTTACACTATCATAATATCAACAGAAAGATATTTAGAATAGTTCTTTAGACATCAACAAGATATCTTTGAATTTTGTCTTTTTTCTGTTATGACTATGAGCAAAGCAACTTTATTTATAGGGTGCTGGACATCTAATGTTATATTTATTGATAATCTTTGGAATGAGGTTTCTGTTATATACAAGTCTAATCAAGTAAAATTGAAGAAAGAAAAAATCACTGTTTCTATGCCAAAGTATTTAAAAACAGTCATCATAATCAATTAGTATTTGATATAAAATTGCACATTACCTAACTTATATGTTTGATTAATCAAGCCTAATGTAATTTTTATTCTACTTAAGGAACCTTACGTGAACCATTTGGTACACTCTTCCCACATTACTACTCTGCTCATTTTATTAAATGTTTCATTTGTGCCATTCATTATAGTTGTTGGAAAGGATACTAAACTCATCAAAAATTAACCTTGACTAGATAGAATCTATTCACTAACTATAATCAGATCAATTATTCAAGCTGTGGAATTGCCCCCATAGTAGTCCTGTGAAGATACCAATTACATAACTGAAAAGACTGAGACACCCTAATGAGTCAGGGGATGCTTTCTTAGTAAGAACATTTGATGCGAAAGCTAAATGTTAATGGATGTTACCGGTGGATGATGACAAATGCAGGATAGTGGTTTTGATGTTCAGAAGGGAAAGAAAAGTATGTGTTAATTTAAAGCTAAAACTTCTGAACCTATATGTCAGCTCTGATTAAGAATTTAACTTTTTCGCTTCCTGTTTCCACCTCCAGGTAAGGAACACCCCCAGCCACAGCACCCCACCTCCAAGCAGCGCAGGAGGTCAGTAGCCAGGGAAAAGGAAGGAGCCTGCACAGGTGAGACCGGACCTGCAGATCATCTGAGTATCCTGTCCCCAGAGGCCTCTAGCCACAGTGTGAGCACCATCTCCAAGCGGCACAGGAAGCCAGCTATGTACCCAGCAGCCAGCGCAGAGGAGAGAGCCAGCCCAGCCTGCATCCAGAGTTGATTGGGACCACAGAGCTACGTACCCAAATACAACTACAAGAGAGTTGGTCTTGGATACCACCTTTGCTTCTGTGACTGTGTAACAGATTGATAGGCAGGGTTCACCAGAGTAGAGGATCGCTTGGGACACACCCCACCAGGACTTCACCTGAACCCAGGAACTCAGCAGCACCACAGCAATTTGTGCCAGGGGAAAGCAGGTCACTCAGGGCTGCTGAGATAGGCCTGCAGGCACACAGGAGGGGCAAGCTCCAGCCAGTGACAGCAGGCCCGACTAACACCAGAGATAACCAGATGGCAAAAGGCAAATGTGGGAACATTGCTAACAGAAATCAAGTCAATATGGTACAATCTGAACCCAAATATCCCACAACAGCAAGTCCTGGATACCCCAACACACAAGTAAAGCAAGATTTGGATTTAAAATCACAGGTCATGATGCTGATGGAGGGCATCATGGAGGGTTTCAAGAAGGACATAAATAAATTCCTTAAAGAAATACAGAAAACACAAGTGAACAGGGAGAAACCCTTGAAGAACTAAGGGAAAACACAACAAATCAGGTGAAGGAATTGAACAAAGCCATCCAGGATCTAAAGAAGGAGGTAGAAACAATAATGAAATCACAAAGGGAGACAACTCTGGACATAGAAAACCTAGGAAAGAAGTCAGGATCCAAGCATCAACAACAGAATATAAGAGATAGAAGAGAGAATCTCAGATGCAGAAGATACCATAGAAAACATTGATACAATAGTCAAAGAAAATGAAAAATGCAAAAAGCTCCTGATCCAAATATCCAGGAAATCCAGGACAAAATGAGAAGACCAAACCTAAGGATTATAGGTATAGAAGAGAGTGAAGATTTCCAACTAAAAGGGCCCGTAATTTCTTCAACAAAATTATAGAAGAAAACTTCCCTAACCTAAAGAAAGAGATGCCCATGAACAAACAAGAAGCCTACAGAACTCCAAATAGATTTCACCAGAAAAGAAATTCATCCCTCATCCCATTGCATAATAATTAAAACACCAACTATACTAAACAATGAAAGAATATTAAAAGCAATAATGGAAAAAGGTCAAGTAACATATAAAGGTAGACCTATCAGAATTACACAGGATTTCTCACAAGAGACTATGAAAGCCAAAAGAGCTTAGGCAGATGTCATGCAGACCCTAAGGGAACACAAATGCCAACTCAAACTGCTATATCCAGCAAATCTCTCAATTACCATAGATGGAGAAACCAAGGTTTTTCATGACAAAAACAATTTACACAGTATCTTTCCACATATCCAGCCTTTCAAAGGATAATGAATTGAAAACAGCAACACAGGGAGGGAAACTACACACAAGAAAAAGCAAGAAAGTAATCTTCTTTCAACAAACCCAAAGGAAGATAACCACACAAACATAAAAATTACATCAAAAACAGCAGAAAGCAACAATCACAATTCCTTAAGATCTCTTAACATCAATGGACTCAATTCCCCAATAAAATACCATGGAATAAATAAAATTATGGAGATTTGTTCTCCTTGATTCCAAAAGTCAGGGACACTCAAGGCCACATTTGGCAGAGTCCTTTGTGATGGACTACTCCATGCTAGAAGTCAGAAATACAAAAGAGCAAGAGGGTGAAGGGGAACCAAAATTCTCACAACAAACCTACTCATAAGGATATTAATCTATTCATAAAGGCAGAGCCTGAAAGACACAATCCCCTCATAGAGGTTATGATTATTAACACTGTTCCACTGGGATCAAGTTACAAACATTTGAACTTTGGGTGACACATTAAAATATCAGCACCCAAGTTGATCGTGTAAAAATAGTTAAATCACTATAAGACAACCTGTAGCTCATTAAAATCACTGCCTCATTGGAAACAGAGAGAATGGCCAATAAGAATGAGATCACTAAGTTATACATCTAAAAATGACTTTAAATACACACAATAAGAGAAAGTATGGGTTGTGGTTTTTCCTTATTATTTTTGTATCTTTCCTAAAATTCATCACAGAGACATTTTAGCCTTAAAGATTATGAAAAGTCAATTTCTAGTGACCATGTTAAATTTAGTTATTGAATTTTCATCTCTTACAAAAAAACAGAGAAAAGAAATAAGAGAAACTTCATGCCATATGTTACCAGTTTATGAACACTTGGAAAGACGCGTTTTATTTGAACTATCTTTTATAATGTAACAAAAGAAATGTCAGTTATGTGCATGTCAACACATTGTAAATCTATGATCTCTACATAGTGCCACATGGGGATACAAGAAGCTATAATGTCATAATGTAGTCACCAGGAGAACGTGAGAGAAAATAGAAAGTCAAACACAGGCAACACTGCTCTCAAAATCTGCTTCTGGCTCCACATAATGTTTGCAAATAGGAAAAGAGAACATATGGCTAGATTAGAAAGGGTGATGTCACTGTGTAAATCCTCTGCCAATATCTCTCATGTTGCAAACTGAAGGGTCTAGTAATTGTACCAAAAGGGCAAAACAAATAAATATGTCAAGTTAACCAAGACAAAATAAATAGGTTCATATTGTCTTCATTATAATATACATGTTTCTCCAAAAATAAGTGAAAAAAATCTATATTTAGAGTATCCTATCCAAGAACTAAAAATATATTAGGCACATACTTGAAAAGGCATGGAAAATTTGTAATTAATTATTATATTCAGTATTATTTGTGCAACTAAATATAACACTATAAGCTAATTTCCTTTACAGGAAGGAAGATTGTATCACAGGCAATGCCAGTAATTCCAAAAGAAAGGAATGTCTACAGCCATTCCCAGACTTAGGGTGGCACATTGATATCAAGGGTAGCCATGGGATCATGCATTGCATCTTTAGCTTCCTGTGGTACAAGTTTTGAATGGTCTCGAAACTAAGATGTGTATTGTACTTGATGGAAGCAGGTCACAGAGAGGTAATGACATTACATTTCACACACCGGTTCCAAATCTCTTTTTTCTCCTTTCTTTCTGTCCCCAGGGAGAATAGACTCTTCCCATACACCCTGCTGCCTCATTATAGGCCTGGAAAAAATAAAAAGCCATAAAATAAAACCCTGGAGACCATCAGGTAAAAATAAATTTCCCCTTCCTCAAGCTGTTTGGCTCAAGTACTTGGCCACAGCACTGAAAAAAAATGACTAAAGCAGATATAAATATAAAAACAATGTTAATACTTTCTAAAGATTATTTAGCATATAGCCAATACACTCAGGTGGAGGCTTTCATTGAACTACATTGAACTGAAACTCTTCCTTCATAGCATCTTCACACAACTCATGTCTGCACACCTCAAATTGTGATTCCATTTTCCACCATTACAAATAGAAGGTGATGAGTTATCTAGAACTCCTATTGTGCTTGCTTGCACTTTTGGACAAATGTAAATCCCCCTGTGAGACTGATGAAAGTCCCAGTTCTCACTGAGGACATGTCTAGATCTTACATGTTACTTGGTTAAAAAAAAAATACTGAAATAAAAAAATGTTAAGTTCATTGTAGATTTTTGCTATAAGGACTTTTTATCACTTTTCTTAACTTTAATTAATAAGTCTATAAGACATAAGTACCCAAGTTGCTTTACTTTACAGTTGTCAGGTCTGTCCTTCAAACCTTGGAGCAGTAGAAGCAAACACTCAAGCAACTGCAGGTAAAGGGTAAAGGAGACCTAGCCCAGTTTTATACTCACGTCTAATTTTATCATAGATACAGTCGGCTGAGGTGTTAATGTGAAGGAAACATTTGCCTCTTTTTAAGTACAAGTACAACTAGAATGGGCAGAAAGAAGGTGGCTGAAGATCTCCTGAGAGCTACTAACAGTGAAGACATTGGACAGCCAAGAAAGACTGGAAGTCCTCAGAAGTTAAGAAAGTGAAAGATGCTAGAATTGAAAGAGCAAAAGGATAGGAAGACCTAAAAATGTAGAAAAATCTGCAAACTTGGCTCCAGGAACAGTCCCAGCAACCCCCTTAATCTCTGATGAACAAGGAGCTTTAAACCATTAGAACTGAGTTTTTATGTCTTTAGTGAAGACTTGTAACACAAAGAGCAAAGACCAAAATAAGCAAAGGCAAACCGTAGTCATCTATGAGTGCCAATGAAGTCAACTTCCCAATTCTGATCGGATCAAAGACAGCCAAATTGTCCATCCCTTTGCCATAGCTACCTGCTAAAAAGGCCTGAGTGACCTACCAATCTCCACATTTTTACATTTTTACAGGGAGGAAATGTGCACAGCATGCTTTGAGGTGTTCCCGCTCAGCAAGAGGAAAATCCGAATCATTTTCACATATAGTTTTATTATTTTTGTCTTCCCTAAAAAGTTGATGGAGTTTGAAAGTTCTCCAAGAGCTCCCTAGAGCAGGACTTGGCCACTTTTATCTACTTAGAGACTTTGGATATTCATAAATTTTACCATATTTGCATATAGTGACCATAGTATTCCCTTTTTCTGTTTTGACATTTTCTGTTCATCTCTTGATGACTGTAGCACTGTACGAATTCTGATCTACATCATCCCGAAATGTTAGAGCTCACAATGGACCATAGGGTACTGGAAAGTAAAATGTTATACCACTGCTAGTGTTCCTTACGAATCAACCTCTTACCTAATTCTCCTGTGAATAGGGTACTTCAAAACCTTCCAACGTGGACACCAAACACCACCTCTCTTATGATCAATTCATTTAGTAATATCTGCCCTTCCTCTATTATTCTTCAATACTTTATTGAAGATAAAGTTATGTTAACTTTGAGTATTGAAGGGGATGTTAACAATAACTAAATATCCCTATTGCTTGGTATGAGCAAGTTCAACACTGATTAGTTTCCTTCATATTGCCTTAGAATATAAAGTACTTTGTTGTGAATGAATTGTTCTCCACAGTCTTGGGCATTTGAATTCTTGGTCCTCAGTTGGTGCTCTGTTTAAGGAGATGGGGTAGGGTGACCTGGATGGAGGGAGTAAATTACTGCAGTCAGATTCTAAAACCTCAAAGCCTCACAATCATTGTAAGTGGTTCTCTCTCTGCTCTCTATTTGGTGTTCAACATTTAAGTTCTCAGCTTCTAACTCCAGTTGTCATACCTCTGCTTTGCATTGTGGAATGGAGATAATTTTACACGCATGCATAAATACACACACACACACACACCTTCTCCAATAATTTTCATTGGCCATGATATTTTATCATAATGGAAAATAAATAACACACTTGCCTTTTCTCAAGGAGGCATAGGAAGTCATATCTCCTTTTCTGCTTCCACAGCACTCAGACTAATCTGATACACCCTCATGTCCTACAGACTCACAGGTCAATCTTTGAAGGGCTCTTCTAGGGATTGTTTCAAGGGCCAAGTTAATCACTTCAAAGACAAGGTATTCCATGATTGTCATTTACTTAATGGGGCATGTGAAGGCACTCTCTACATGCTGAATCTAGGATTTCCCCATTTTCAGCACTACAGTTTGGTCCTATGGATTATCTTCTATCATTCCTACAACACCCTCCTATAGATTTATTACAAAAACAAAAACTAATAGTTGTGCTATTCTTTAGAGAATTTTATAAACTTTATTTAATCATATTCACCCCAACATCTCACATACCCTCTCCTCACTCAACTGCCTAATGGTGAATTGTCTCTTCTTCCCTTGTATAGTAAAGTTTGTAATATCTAACTACTTTCAGGAGTGGGACCCACTCTGGAGATTGTTTGGCCTACTAAGTATACTGTCATTAAAGAAAGTGGATGCTTCTTATTGGCCAACAACTCACAAAGAGCTCATTTCTGCATTTCTGCTGCTGAGGTTTTTATTTTTTAGTATTTGATTCTTTCATTAGCTCCATTACATTCATTCCAGGGAGAACTCTTTCTTTAGCAGAGTTGTAATTTTATCTCTGTCTGTCTCTGTCTCTGTCTCTCTCTCTCTCTCTCTCTCTGTTTTTCTGACTTTCTCTTCTGTCTCTCTGTCTCTCTCTCTCTGTCTCTCTGTCTCTGTCTCTGTCTCTGTCTCTGTCTCTCTCTCTCTCTCTCTCTCTCTCTCTCTCTTTCTCATGTTCTGGGAGAGTGAAAGAGGAAACCAATATTTGCATCTCATTCTACAGTTTGTTCCACCTTTCCTGCCAAATGAAAGCTAAAGCAAAGAAAAGATTCATATTTTCCCCTGTTGTGTTCCCCTTCCCTTATTTGGGCAATGTTTTCTTGCCTATTGCCTATCATGTTCTGGATAATAAATAAGAACATTAACAATAGCCTGTAATGTTTGGTAGTCAGTGGAATCCTATTGGCCAACAACTCACAAAGAGCTCATTTCTGCATTTCTGCGGCTGAGGTTAACCCTCAGCAGCAGATTAATAGGATAACCTTATTAATAGGCTTAACAGTGTCAGGGGATGGCTCTCTACCAGGGATGGGTCTTCAGTTGGGGTAGGCATCATTTTGGCCATTTCCTTAGTCCTCTGCTCCATCTTTGTCCATACACAGGAACCTTCCTACACCTTTGTAGAAAGGTAAATTTGGGATTTAAGGTCTTATGTGTGGGTTGAAGTCAAATATACTTGAAGAGAAAATGATATTTTACTGCCTGGTTTTATGTTTCAACTTGACACAGGCTGGAGTTATTACAGAGAAAGGAGATTAGTGATCAAGGGAGAAGGCCCAATCTGGATGGTACCATCCCTAGGCTGGTAGCCTTGGGTTCTAAAAGAAAGCAAGTTGAGCAAGGCAGGGGAAGCAAGCCAGTAAGAAAACATCCTTCCATGGCCTCTGCATCAGCTCCTGCTTCCTGATATGCTTGAGTTCCAGTCCTGACTTCCTTTAGTGATGAACAGCAGAGTGGAAGTATAACCTGAATAAACCCTTTCCTCCCTAACTTGCTTCTTCGTCATGATGTTTGTGCAAAAATAGAAACCCTGAATAAGACAGATAGTATACATAAGTGACCCCAAAAATTCTACCAGAGAACTCCTACAGCTGATAAACACCTTCAGCAAAGTGGTTCAATACAAAATTAGCTAAAAAAAATCAGTAGCTTTCCTTTCTAAAAATGATGAGTAAGCTGAGAAAAACTTGGGAAACAACACCCTTTACAATAGTGACAAATAAGATAAAATATTTTGTTGTAACTCTAACCAAGCAGGTGAGATACCTACCTATATCACAAGAAATTCAAATTTGTGAAGACATAAATTATATAAATTAAATATATGTACATGTACACATTTAAGTATATGGAAAATTTCCCATGCTCATGGATTGGTAGGAATAACATAGTATAAATAGCCATCTTGCCAAAACCAATCTATAGATTCCATGCCATTCCCATTAAATTCCAATGAAATTCCTTATACTCCGTGACAGAACAATTCTCAACTTCATATGGAAAAACAAAAAACCCAGGGTAACTAAAAAACAAAACAAAACAGTAAAAGAACTTCTAGAGGAATTACTATCTATGATTTCAAGCTATACTTCAGAGCAATAGTAACAAAAACAATAGACAGGTTGATCAATGGCATAAACACTATCTTTGTAAGTTAGTCAGCTTCATGCATTTAATTAGAGCATGGGACAAACATATCCAGATACAAATTCATAGTGCGTGTTTGTGAGAGGTGACCAGCTACTGTTTACTTAAAGAACATGGCTTTAGAATAACTGTTGGCTGAGATGCATGTGATGTGATTGCCTTTTATTGGATTTTATTTTTGAGCACGTGATAAAGAAGTCCCAGGAGTTCCTCTTTTGTTTCTTCATGTCCTCACACATCTCCTCAGCCAGAGCCTTTCATTGACCATTGGCTCTCTGGTGGTTTCTATGGTTAGTTTATAATAGCCATAAGTAAAGTAGTCCATGAGACTAATTGTATGATTATATGTCAAGAATTCATATGTGGACTTTTGCCTATTTTTTTTGAAGGAAAGACAACAAAATAAAATATTTTTTGCATAGGGATTTCTCAACTAGATATGCTGAGAAGTCAGGGGTTTTGGAAAATAACAACTTTATATTATATCTTAGACCTTTCATGATGTGAAAATATCATGCTCAAGATCATGTGTGAATGAGGTTTTTCTTTGCTCCTCTGGATGCCTGAAATTCAAAACTGAAGGTGTTTTATTGCATCATAGCACAGAGAACTTGCACAGTGGAAAAGCAAGTAAAGTGTAAGCTTGGTTCTTTCTTCCTGTGCTTGTGCGGCCACCAATGAGTGCCCCAAGGTCATGACTGTATTTAACTCTACTTATAGGAAACAAGCCCAGCCAGTTCGTGAAAACATGGGAACTTGGAACTTGCTAAATTTGGATAAGTGTTTTCCACTTAGTCTGTGTGCTAAAAGCTTGACTTCTAGATCTTGCTATTGAGAACTGTGGCCTTTAGACAGGATTTGTGGAATGTTTGTAGGCTGGATCAAGAATCTCCAACAATTTCATTTTGATGATGTTACTTTCTGTCTTTAAGATGAGCAGTGTGCCACGTTCTCTCTCTCTTCCACTGCCATCCAGCACACCCATTTGATGACAAAAGTAACAAGGCCAAGGATCTTAGTCTGAAATGTGCAAATGGATTAGGCAGAATAGAATTAGTCTCTCTGGTTCTGGTGTGCTTCCCCATCTGTCTCTGTTTCTCTTTGACTCTTTCTCTCTCTCTCTCTCTCTCTCTCTCTCTCTCTCTCTCTCTCTCTCTCTCTCTCTCTCACTCTCTCTCTCTCACACACACACTCTCTCTCTCTCTGGCTCTCTCTTTGACTCTCTTTGATTCTCTCTCTTTGGCTCTCTCTTTGACTCTCTCTCTCTCTCTCACACACACACTCCCTCTCCCTCTCTCTTCCCTCCCTCCCTCTCCCTCTTTCCTTCTCTCTCTCTCTCTCTCTCTCTCTCTCTCTCTCTCTCTCTCTCTCTCTCTCTCTCTCTCTCTCTGTCTTCTTCTTCCCATGTTAAACAATGTCTCTACCTCCATGCAAAGTTAACTTCTTATATGAGAACTATTTGAGATATATCAGTTTGGTAAAGAAAACTTAGCACACATAAATTGAAATTCCTACATATGAACTTGTGAGGGCTCAAAGAAGCCATAAAATTTACCTGGCAAGATAAAAGTTTAACTGGATTCGTGCTTATTTAAAAGTCACAAAATGAAAACTTTACTGAAGAAAAAATGAAATCCTAGATCTTATGTCCTGTGTATAGATATGAACCAGTTTCGTGCACTATTTCTCCTTGATGAATTCACATAGAAGAAAAGTGTCTTCAGTTCTTAAGTTTACTTCATCATTGTTTATGGATTTGCCAAACTTTATCCTGACTAAACGCCATTCTCCACATTAATATATACACATATTCATTAAACATATATGTGAAATAAATGCCGATGTCACCTGAATAGGTACATAAAGAAATGAACTTTAAAATAATAGCAAAGCTTGATTTCTAAAATGAAATATAGGAAACTTTTTTAGACTGCATTTTAAAACCATTTTAGAGAGACTAGGTTAAAAGTAACCCATCAGCTTTAAATAAAGTAAAATCCTGCTGGAAATCTTGACTGTGCAAGTTGAAAATACTGACTAATGGAAACACAATGATATTGAATGGACTTTACTTCTTTTCTCAAACTTTTGCCAGCAATACAAGGCAGAAGAACTTTTGATAATTGCACAGGTGTTCTGAGGAGACATTTAGCTACACAGCAATAGATAACATTTCCTAAGGTATTACTCACTCCACAAAAGACAACTTATATTATACACTCTCGAATTGTATTTTATAATTCCCCTAACAGTCAGGATGGTAAATATTTAGTTCTCTGTAAAATGCCCTGAATTTTTCTTCATTCCTGATGTTTGTCATATCAAGTGCAGCAACGCTGCCACTCACCTCCAGAGTCTCTTCTCTCGCTGTGCCCCTGATGTTCTAGATGCTCTACAGATATGGTTCTCACCCTTTCTAATGCTGCAGGCCTTTTCACTTTCTCATGCATGTACCATAACCAAAAACTATTTCCATTGCTACTTCATAACTGCAGTTTGGTTAGTGCTATGAATTGTAATGCAAAGAGCTGAGACTTAACTCCCATGAAAGAATCATTTGTAGTATGAACCCACAGGTTAAGAACTACTGCTATAGAATGGCTAAGGTTAAAAGCTCAGGAGACAGCAGGTGTTGGTGAGGATGTGGAGAAAGAGGAACCCTCCTCCACTGCTGGTGGGGTTGCAAGAGGGTTCAACCACTCTGGAAATCAGTCTGGCGGTTCCTCAGAAAACTGGACATGACACTTCCAGAGGACCCTGCTATACCTCTCCTGGGCATGTTCCCCAAGTATTCCCCGGTATGCAATAAGGTCACATGCTCCATTATGTTCATAGCAGGCTTATTTATAATAGCCAGAAGTTAGAAAGAACCCAGATGTCCCTCAATGGAGGAATGGATACAGAAAATGTGGTATATTTACACAATGGAATACTACTCAGCAATTAAAAACAATGAATTCATGAAATTTTTATGCAAATGGTTGGAACTGGAAAATATCATCCTAAGTGAGGTAACCCAATCACAAACGAATACACATGGAATGCAATCTCTTATAAGTGGATATTAATTAGCCCAGAAGCCCTGAATACCCAAGGCACAAATCGCATAACAAACGACTCCCATGAAGAAGTATGGAGAGGGTCCTGATCCTGGAAAGGATTGATCTAGCATGGGAAGGGAATATAAGGACAGAGAAAAAGGAGGGAGGTGATTGGAGAAGGGATGGAGAGAAGAAGGTTTATGGGACATATGGGGAGGAGAGATCCGGGAAAGGGGAAATCATTTGGAATGTAAACAAAGAATATAGAAAATACAAATATAAAAATAATAATTATACACACACACACACAAATATATATATATATATATATATAAAATATATGGGCAATCCAAAAAAAAAAAAACCAAACAAACAAAAAACTACTGCTATAAACTATGGTATAGAACCTTATCAGTGAGACAGATGCTTCCTCCAGTTAGGAGAGTGGTCCAAAACCTATCTTGCTTTTAGCTATTTTAATACAAACAGTGAACAAGCTGATGGACTGATGTCAAAATTTCTGAGAGTGACACACTAGAATTGTTGTATAATATCAGGATTTATTCTAGGCACTGATGAAGTTGTCCTTGACTAATGGTTCTTATAGGGACATAACAAGGTAGTTATTTCAATGAAAAATTTGAATTTCTGAATTCTAATTCTGAATTTTTACCCATACATCACATATAAAATCATGATCAGGGTTATTGCCACTGCTACGTTTCAGTCAGGTTCTGTGTGTTTTCTGAGATTTTCTGACATTTGTATCTTGGTTCATCTGTGATTGGCTCTCTTTGAAAGGAGCTTGTTGTGTTGGAGCAAAAACTGGGAAGACCTCCCTCTAAGTGGAAGAAATGAGTATGAACTAAATGCTGAGAACAAAGCACATTGTGTTTAGATTAGGCATCTCTAACAACTGACTCCCACTCTGGCACAGTGGCTGTGCGGATTTATGAGCTGTAATGTGTAACTGTTCTTATCAATTCCTTCTTAGTTGGTTGGTGATGAGCCTAGGGTGTTCATTTGCAAGCTTTCTACTTTCAATTCCACAGAAATAATGCAGCCTCCATCAAAACATCTAGCTTTTAGTATTATTGTTATTGTTAATATTCTTTCCATCAGTTTTAGTCTTTGAAGGCCAATTTGTTTTTCTTTCTATTTCATTCAATTTAGGACAACCCTTGAAGCTTCTCTGAGTCACTTCTCCACTGATATAGAAAATATACAAGGAAATATAAACGTCTCCTCTGTGTCAAAGAGGCTGATTACCAGTGAGGAGCAAAGTGTGGTCTAGTGAGTACTTATAATTTGCCTTTCTGCAAAATGAAGCTATTATTTGGTATCTAGTAATAGCCCTTTATTTTATAATAGTTTATATTTTGATATATTTAAAAACAAAAATAAATAATAAAAAATAAATAATATTTTAGGAATTATAAATTGTGTTCTATCTTGGAAAAGAATATATATCTTTATTTTTTTAATTGAAATAACTTTTGAGGATTTCACTCATGAATACTGCTACTCTTCTTCACCCAAATTCTGTCATGATGTTCCTTTAACTCCCTTCAGATAAAATCCATTACCTGTTTTTCTTTATTATTGTTACACACACACACACACACACACACATACACACACGTGCGCGCAGAACCTGGTGAGTATATTTAGTGTTGCTTGTGTGAGTATATATTTAGAACTGATCATTTGGTATTGAGTAACCTATCTGGAGAAGACTGATTACTTTCTCTCTCTCTCTCTCTCTCTCTCTCTCTCTCTCTCTCTCTCTCTCTCTCTCTCTCTCTCTCTCTCTCCTCTCTCTCTCCATATGTGTGTGTATGTATGTCTATGTCTCTCTATCTCTCTGTCTCTATCTCTCTGTGTATCTCTCCCAGCAACTATTAGTTATTGTAACTAACTGTAGCTCTATGTGTGGGAGCCTTGTGAAATGTCCTCCTTGCATATTAGGATGTCATTTGGTGTTGACATGGTTCAGATCTGCTTTTAAGTGACCATGTGCTGTGATTTCTTGAGTGCAGCTTCTCTGTGGTATAGAAAACACTATCTCACAAAGGAGTTTCCGAGTTCACTTTAGTTGTTGAAGAGAATGAATTTTGAGTTGAACCCAACAATCTGCACTTTGTCTCTCTGAAACATTTTATTTCCATAATCTCTATATAAATTTTGTCTTTATAAGTTGCTCACTAGGACCATGACTAATGATGTCATTCATCTCTACTCTGATTCGGGGTTAGTAATTATCATTATTTATGCTTATTAGAAGGCTTCTATCTATTTTCCTTACCAACTACTCCTATAGTTCAGTATTATGCTCTTCTAGAAACTCAAGAGATTGTAAGGTTCTTTGGTCATTCTGTAGCAGTGGCCAAATGACTTCATACTTGGATGTGTTTATCACTAGAAGGCAAGCTACACACTGCTGATCTATCACGCAATGTTTGACTGAAAATGTTCATTCTAAATACAGTAACAATTATGTGGGGTCCAAGATGCCATGTGATGCATTCCTGGTTGAAGATTGGACACACATCAGTCTACCCTTTAAGATCAGGCTGAAAAGCAAGGATAAGGAAGTTTTGTTTATGAAAACAAAAGAAAAAAAAGAAAGATGTCTGGTTTTCTACTAGATGAAACCTTCAAAATTCTTAATTTATCATCTTCATCTGCTTAAGAATAGAACTAAAATATTCAGTTTTTATTTTTCTAAGTATATATAAAGATGATTTATCTAAAATGTTATTTATTTCATTCTCATTTAAGAATGTTTTAAAAACACGTTTACATGTAAGTTATATTACAAACTTTTTTCAAAATTATACATTTGCATGTGTTCAGCAACTATAGAAAGGTTATTTTTTAATGTTTTTACTGTTTTTAATGTTTTTACTGTTTCTCAGTTTGTTGAATTATTTTCTGACTCAAAAGCTTATTTTTCCATGACTTCATGCTATATTATTCAGCAGAAGACAGCAGATATAATGAATATGTAACTTGTTCCAGAATAGTAATTATGTGAAACACTTTAAGGGATTGATATTAAGTAGAATGTTGTTAACTTTAGTAAGGAAACAGAGAAACATTTGCTTTCATGGCCTAATTTGTTAATGATATTTTTTCAGACAGGTTCTCAGCATATAAACTACACTGATCTCAAACTTACCATCCTCCTCCCTCTCTCTCTTGAATGCTGGAGAGAGAAGTATGTGTCACTATGTGTAGCCTTTCCTGATATTAATTTTTTCTGAAACTCTCCTTAGTCTCTTTAGGAAAATACTCTTATTAGCTACGTTCTTTAGCTCATAAAACAAACACAAAACTTGGTATGTTGCTAATCTAATGTAAACGTGGTCAATGCCAAATTATGCTCAAGTGCCTGCTATATTTGGATGTTAGAATATTTGCCAAATGTGTGATTTGCCTTCAGTGTATGCTGTCAAGCCAAGTGTCAACAAGAAGTTTCATTACACTGAAGAACCTGGCTTCAACCTTCCTTTTGCTAATGAACACATACTCTATAAAGAGCCTATTTTATATATCTAAGTGTAAGTGGATAAAATTACAATGATAATATAAAATGTCACCTAATCCCAGAATATATCTTTGTACTAAAGCCATATTTGTATGTTCCACTGATAGTGGATGTCAGTGAGAAAAATATCCCCCTCTAAATTTTTTTTAGCATCATGTTTCCATTTTTCTTTTTTCTTTTTTTAATTTATTTTCTATATTCTTTGTTTACATTCTAAAAGCTTTCCCCTTTCCCAGTCCCCCCCCC
This sequence comes from Apodemus sylvaticus, assembly GCF_947179515.1. Taxonomy (NCBI): domain Eukaryota; kingdom Metazoa; phylum Chordata; class Mammalia; order Rodentia; family Muridae; genus Apodemus; species Apodemus sylvaticus. The sequence continues at coordinate 11,998,989 of NC_067486.1, read as the reverse complement.
TAAATTCTGAGATAATATATGTGCATGTGAAAACTTGTAGCATGCCTGTTGCTTTTTCTACCTAAATATTCTGGTTAAAATAACATATTCTTATCTGCGCTCTCTTGTTGCTTTTATAAGACCTTGTTTACACTCCAGCATGAATGCTATTTTTTCTTCTCTTTTTATTGAAAGTAGATACCTTCTTACACAATTTTTCATGATTTTACTTACCCCTTCTTGTTCTCAAACCACCCCCTCCCCACCTCCCCTCCCCTCCAGATCCAGTCTTTTGCTATCTTTCATAAGCAAAGAACATACTTAGAAGAGATAACAACAAAACATGACAAAATTAAATAAGGTAAATCAAAAATAATCATATTGAAGCTGGACATGGTAGCCCAACAGAAGGAAAAGAGTCCTAAGAGCAGGCAAAATCATCAGAAAACCGGTCATTCTGAGGATGTGTGTCAGGAGTCCCATAAGAATACTAAGCTAATAGCTATAATCTATACCCCGAGGGCCTGGGGCAGAGCCATGCTGGCCCTGGGCTTGTTGATTCCATATCTGAGTTCATGTGTACCTTGCTTAGTTGATTCAGAGGGCCTTGTTTTCCTGGTGTTCCTCATCCCTTCTGTCTCTCACAGTGTTTGCATCTTTTCTTCTGCAGGATACCCTGATGGAGGTCTACAATTTAAATTCTCTCACTTCATAAAGTCTGGCTGTGAGTCTCTGCATCTGTTCCCATCTTCCATAGGAAGCCTCTTTGGTGATGACCAGACAAGGCACTGACACACGAGAATAGCACAACATCATCAGGAGTCATTTTATTGATTTTCTATTTTTAGACCCCTCATGTTTGCCTTATGTCTTTTGGATTTCTGCTTTCTGACTCTTGGTCACCCAGTCAGTGTTGATTCTTGGTTCCTTCTTGTAGAGTGTGTCTTATGCCAAATAGACATTGACTGACTCCCAGAAGTCCCGCGCTACCATTGTCCCAGTATATTTTGCAGGCAGGATATACTGTGTAGGCCAAAGGTTTTGGAGCTAGGTTGGTGCCAAGGTTTCTCTTTCAGTTGCCTGCAGGATATCTTCCCACATCAGAAAGACTAGAATGTAAAGGCAAAGAATCCACACAGGCACCAGCTTGACCTCTCCATGTTCAATGAATTGTGTGGATATTATTTTGGGCAACATTGGCAATGGGAACCCACTGTCAATTTATAGAGATCAGCCTTTATTGTTGCATCAGTCTGGGCTGGGAAAATGGTGAACTGGGTAAACATTTTCTATGCAGATGTGAGGACCTGAGTTTGGATTTTCTGATACTACGGAATGTCAGAAGTGGTAGCACACTCCAGTGTTAGATATGATGAGGCAGTAGGTGAATCCCTGGGAACTCATGGGCCAAGCATCCTCTATAAAGGAAAAGAGCTCCTATCTCATATAAGGTAAAGGGTGATGTTCCCCTCCCCCAGCATGTGAGCTGGGCTTTAGAATCTCTGCTTTAATTATTAGTTCTCAGCCCTTGAATTTCCTAGCCTTTGGTCTTAATAGAACAATACAGCTTCCTATCTGAGAGCCACTGCTAGCCGCCATCTGGGGCTTCTGCAGATCTACCAGGCCTGCAGTTTCCTGATTCCAGCAAGCTACCTGCTGACATTGTAGCCAAAGAAACTCCAGATCCCTTCCCCCGGAACTCATGGAGTCTGGGAGGAGGGGCTTGCCCAAGCTGTTATATGGCCTAACCTTCATTAAACTTCTGCAAACTGTCATCCTGGCTCTGATTTCTTTTCTCTGCTTCCCCATCTATCCCTCAGCTTCTGTTCTGGGAACCCAGATAGCAGTAGCTTCTGGCAGCTACAGAATGCTACAGGGTGAAGACAAACACATTAGGACAGGTATGGTAGCACATGTCTTTGATTCTAACAGAGGCAGAATCTCTGTGAGGTTGAGGTCAGCCTAATTTGCATAGCGAGTTGTCATCAGCCAACCAGGTCTGCACAATGAAGCCCTGTCCTTTCACCCACAGATGAGTGCAGTCCTCAACCCTCATAAGTAATGTTTTTCTCTGTAATAGAAACCATTACTAAAATCAATCCCAAGCAATCAAATATCAAGAGTTGTAGAGCCTACTTCCACTGGATACATCTACAGTACAACTATGACACCTAAGGCTTAGAGATCATTATTGAAGGGGAGGTGGAGATTGTAAAATGCAGAGGATCATGGAGTTTCTGTGAGATAGTGCCTTCTAGAAATCTTCTAACATGAGAAGATATTTTATACTTCATATTTTTGCTGCCCAACATTATTATTTCATACTCTAAGAAGTCTTGATCTCTTGTCCTACATAAAGATATTTAAAAATAAATAATTTGATCCTAAATGTACTTATTGCTCATGATATGCTATTAATTTTAATGACTTTTAATGGATGAATATGGGGGAATATATTTATAAATTGTAAATACTTCTTTTATTTCCTCAGAAGAAGGGATGAGATGTGAGCCATACCAAAGTTTTACTAATACATGACTTGGGCTGATCCCAGTGCATTTCTTTCTAACTGTCCTTAAACCTAGTCCTGGAAGCTTCTAGCCTCCATTCAATCTAATTGTCTGCAAACCTGTCTTGAGGGGTTCAAATTCAGCCTCGGTCTGCTAGCCTAGGCCTAGAGTATTCGGAACCTGAACCCAGACCCGGCAGTCCTCTGCCATATGGGTGTTGGGGGCCTCATATCAGTTGGTGTACGCTTCCTGTTTGGTAGTCCAGTGTTTAAGAGATATTGGGGGTCCAGACTAATTGAGACTGCTGGTGCTCCCCCAGGGTCGCCATCCTCCTCAGCTTCTTCCAGTCTTTCCCTAATTCAACAACATAAATCAGCAGCTTCTGTCCATTGGTTGGGTGCAAATATTTGCATCTGACTCTTTCAGCTGCTTGTTGGGTCTTGTGGAGGGCAGTCATGATAGGTCACTTTTTGTGACTGCTCCCTCCGTAGACTCAGTAATAGTGTCAGGCCTTGGGACCTCCCCTTGAGCTGGATCACACTTTGGGCCTGTCACTGGACCTGCTTTTCCTCAGGTTCCTCTCAATTTCCATCCCTGCAATTCTTTCAGACAGGAACACTTATGGGTCAGAGTTGTGACTGTGGATGCTCCCCCTCCCTCATTTGATGCCTTGTCTTCTTGCTGGAGGTGGGCTCTATAAGTTCCCTCTCTCTACTGTCAGGTGTTTCATCTAAGGTTCCTCCCCTGTTTCCTGCCTGCTCTCCAGAGAATTGAACTTATCCTACATCTGACTCATTCTGTCAAATCTTTCTCTGATTGGTCACATTGTCTGTCCCTTAATTAGAAGTCATTGTTTGGGATTAAAGGTGTATACTAAAGGCATGTCTGTATTCCAGCCAGAGGGATTAAAAATGTGTAAAACCACAGAGATTAAACAGGCAAATTTCCCATTCTATAGAGATATGCCAGAAGAAACAAATTTTTGGGTTAAAATACTTCCACAATGAATGCTAACTTATGGATTAACATACTTTCCTGTCTTGCTGTGTATATATCACCTATCAATAACTTATTTTCACTCTCCTCCATTTTATTTCAACTCCATGGACTCTATTATATCCATAGATATATTATTCCATATTTGGAACTTCTTGAGATATTATTTTATCATTATTGAACATTTATTTATACCAAAAGCAAATAAAGTCTATGAAGATTTGTAAATATAACAACCATCAGAATATATTATGTAACTGTCTTAGTTAGGGTTTTACAGCTGTGAACACACATCATGACCAGGGCAAGTCTTATAATGCACAACATTTAACTGCGGCTGGCTTACAGGTTCAGAGGTTCAGTCCATTATCATCAAGGTGGGAACATGTCAGCATCCCCAGCAGGCATGGTGCAGGAGGAGTTGAGAGTTCTACATATTAATTTGAAGGTTTCTAGCATAATACTGACTGGCAGGCAGCTAGGAGTACGATCACAAAGCCCATGCCCACAGTGACATGCCTACTCCAACAAGGCCACACCTGCCAAGAATGCCACTTGCTGGGCCAAGCATATACATACCATGACAATAACCGATTTTGTCTTTAGCAATAGAATATTCATTCAAAAGCATAGGCTCCGAAGTTGCTGAGAAAAACCTTCTTCTTTATCCTTTTCTAAGAAATGTGATTATTCATCGGTAAAATAATTGTTTTGGGATGTTCTCTTGTAACTTTCTCTTTCGTGAGGACTGATATGTTTTAATATATATATATTAGGGTAATAGATACTCTTTGTAATCTAGAGGTTTTTTATTATTTTTATTACTTTCATTTCTTTTTACCCCATCCAGGTCTATCTGCCCACGGTTCCACATCCTATTCCTATTCCCCACTGTCTACAAGAGGATGCCACCACACCCCATCCCTGAGGCTTAATTTCATATAACCTTTTCCATGGAGAAGAGTCCTGTCATCACCCACATATGCTTGTAAGACTCTTGTTGGGTTTTTTTTTGTTGTTGTTGTTTTGTTTTGTGTCTTGTTTTTGTTTGTTTGGGGTTTTTTGCTATTTCTATTTTTCCAGGCACTGTTTCTCTACATAGTCCTGACTGTCTTGGAATTCACCCTAGACCAGAGTGGCACTGAAATTAGAGTTTCATCTGCCTCTGCCTCCTGAGTATTGGGATTAAAGGTGTGTACCACCTCCTACTGGATGCCATAAAACTTTTAAATATTTACACGTTTCTTATATTTCCTAAATCTTACAGTGAGTATCTATGTATATGTTTCTATATAGATTTCACTATCATCTAGCTACATAAAAGCAGGATTATGATTCATATAAATGTTTGACTCTAGATATGTTTTTATCATTAAAAAAGCACTTGTTTCAGATATGTAATAACGTGACATTATAGTCTATAATTAAATCTATTATTTCTTTTATCAAAAATTTCATAATGAAACTCACATTTCAGCACTTAGAATTTGATCAAATATTTTAAATATAAAGGTTCTACTATACTTCAAATTTTAAAGTGTGAAGCATTCATGTAGTTTCTAATGTTTAAGAAAAGAGGCTTCATTTTTCCATCTAAGCTTTTATTAGTATAGTTCCACTAGTGGAATGAGCATTTAGAAACTGGAGTTTCAGAACGAGTAGAATGTGAACACAATTATGTATTAAAATTTTTTTCTCAAGTATATCATTCCAATGCCCAGTACTGTACACTAATGTGGGTGGACTAAGAACAAATTTGAAAGCAATATCACTTGTACAAATAAAGAACAAATTTGAAAGCAAGACTACATGTACAAATAAACACATTATCTATGTAAGGTTTATTGCCAGCACAGTAGGTTACAAATAATACCTAATGGCTGAGTTCATTCCCTCAATATAATCTCATACCTCTTTTCTCATCTTCTTCACTGGCCAGATGAAATAACATTATGTATAACACAAAATTGATTTTGATGACTTAATAAATTCTTAGTGATAAGATGCTTAGCACAGTTTACTTTGTTATCTTTTGGTTAAAAGCTTTATTATGCATTTTATTTTATGGGAAATGGATTCTTTCATATAATATATTCTGATCATGCTTTCTTTCTACAGCTTCTCCCAGATCTTTACCTCCCTACCCACCCAAATCCAGACCCATTTTCCCCCTCTCCCTCTCCCTCTCCCTCTCCTGCTCTCCCTCTCTCTCATTAGAAAATACATAGGCATTTACATAATAAAATGCTATAAAATAATGGAAGACATATTCCCTTCTTTTAGTTATCCATACTCAATAGAGAAATGTAAAAGGTGAAAACATTTCCAGAGAATTCAAACTGGCCAAGCAAAGAAACAACCAAACAGACAAAAAGTTGACAAGGATAAACATCAAACAAACAGAAAAATAAAGGCCAAAGTAAAAGCACATAAACCATATCAATGGAGAGAAAGACTAATCCACAACCAAAAATTTCATCAAATATATAAAAACAGAAACCAAATATTATAAACAAAAGGTCTATAAGGTTAAAAAGCAAAATTTCAGAAAAAACATTATGACTCAAAGAACCTCTGAAAGTATCACTGAGTTAATTTTGTTTTGGCTGTCTAATGCTGAGTATGGGACCTGCTCTTAAGTATTATATACACATATAGACTCCTTTGAAGAAAACTAATTTTCCTTTGTGAAACAGTTAGAAATTGGAGATGGGGCATCTAAATTAGAGATGGGGCTCTGTGTCCACTTCTGCTCTAAACACTGGGATCACATCTGGCTCTTCCAAATAGCTCCCTTAACCATGAGGGAAGTGGATTTTATGGAGATATCCCATTTAGGACTTAGAATTTCAAGTTTGTTCACTCTCTGCACCTTGTCCAGTAATGTTACTAAGCTTTTCTAATGGTGGCTAAGCAATACACATTCTGAGTATAGCAGAATGTTGTTGGAAGTCATTTTATTGCTCTGTTCCCTTAGCAGAACTGTGGTATTTGAGCTTACCCAGGTCCCTAGATGAACTACTGTTAGGTTCTTAGCCACTCAGCAGTACTGGGGGTGGACTACATCTCATGGAATAAGCCTTAATTTTGGTTAGCTATTCCCACAGCATTTATTCCACTATTGCACAACTGTACGCTGCTGAGAGTTTGCCATTGTAGATCAAATGGCTTGTAACTGGGTTGGTGTTTGTCTTTCTCCTCTGGGACCATGCAGTGTACCTTATAATACCATAGACACTAGTCAAATAGGGAGAAGGCTTTAGGTAGGCAGAGAATCAACTTTACCATCTTCAGTGAACTATATAGATATTGTCTTCAGCAATAGGACCTTACCGTCAATTTGTGGAGAACAATCAATTGCCTTGGCAATGGCCTTGATTATTTGTGGGCTTCCACAAGGTTTCTTGGAACAACTCAAACAGATGTACCCTATTGCAACAATGGAGGTTCCATGTCACAACATAAAAAATGCCTATTTAGGTCTTTGACTCCCCATTTTTGGTGATTCTATTTAAATTTCTTGTACACATTTATATTTTAAGAAGTTTCTACTGCTTTGGATTTTTATGTGGTCCCTAACATGTTCCTTAGTTATATCTGTGCCTTCCCATATTCTGTCTCTTAGCTTCTTCCTCTTCTATCCTTTTCCTCATTTGAGTGTCCATTCCCACTCTACTTCCATATATAACTATCATCTATTTCCCCTTCCTAGGGAAATCCTTCCCTCATCCTTTGAACGTTACTCTACAAACAACCCTTGTAGTTATACAGTTATCAAAGACTTAATGTTCAACATCCACATACAAGTGAAGACATGTCATATTTTAGAATACCCTTGACATAAAGTACAACCTAAAGATATATACATATTGGTTTGAATTCTCTAAAAATGTTTTTTCCTCAAAAATTTACATATTTATTATGAATGGCTAAAAGAATGGAATAAATCCTAAGTAGGAACAATCAAGTAAGTTGAAATATGACTGTACAAAGTCATTTAATGTAATCATTAATAAGACTCTAAACTATGAGCTTGAAATTTTTCTGTTCTGACAATTTAAAGAACAGGATTGTAAGAGGAATATATTGCTGGAGGAACATTTAACATCATTTAGGAGAGAGTTTATACTAAATCTTGAAACAGTAAAAACAACATTTATGACAGAATTTAGAATAAAGCTTGAAATAGCCCAATTACTTAAGAGACAATGAATGAACTTCAAGTTGCCAAGGACATGGACATGATTTTATAAATTTTATCCTGAGAATAGAGTGGGGATTAGCCATGAAGGCGATACCAAGCAGTCACACAAAATGCCAAAACAGCATATTAAAGTATAAACAATAAATATCTCTATATGCTATTTGTACTGGCTAGTTTTGTGTGTCAACTTGACACAGGCTGGAGTTATCACAGAGAAAGGAGCTTCAGTTGGGGAAATGCCTCCATGAGATCCAGCTGTGGGGCATTTTCTCAATTAGTGATCAAGTGGGGAGGGCCCCTTGTGGGTGGTTCCACCTTTGGGCTGGTGCTCTTGGCTTCTATAAGAGAGCAGGCTGAGCAAGCCAGGGGAAGCAAGCCAGTAAGAAACATCCCTCCATGGCCTCTGTATCAGCCCCTGCTTCCTGACCTGCTTGAGTTCCAGTCCTGACTTCCTTTAGTGATCAACTGCAACATGGAAGTGTAAGCTCAATAAACCCTTTCCTCCCCAACTTGCTTCTTCTTTTTTTTTTTTTTATGGCCTCTCTTTTGTCTTCCCCTCTTGGCCCCCTTTGGCCCTTTCTTTGTCTCTCTCTCTCTTTTTTTTTTTATTCGATATATTTTTTATTTACATTTCAAATGATTTCCCCTTTTCTAGCACCCCACTCCCTGAAAGTCCCATAAGCCCCCTTGTCTCCCCCTGTCCTCCCACCCACCCCTTCCCACTTCCCCATTCTGGTTTTGCCAAATACTGCTTCACTGAGTCTTTCCAGAACAAGGGGCCACTCCTCCTTTCTTCTTTTACCTCTTTGATGTTTGGATTATGTTTTGGGTATGCCAGTTTTCTAGGTTAATATCCACTTATTAGTGAGTGCATACCATGATTCACCTTTTGAGTCTGGGTTACCTCACTTACTATGATGTTCTCTAGCTCCATCCATTTGCCTAAGAATTTCATGAATTCATTGCTTCTAATGGCTGAATAGTACTCCATTGTGTAGATATACCACATTTTTTGCATCCACTCTTCTGTTGAGGGATACCTGGGTTCTTTCCAACATCTGGCAATTATAAATAGGGCTGCTATGAACATAGTAGAGCATGTATCCTTATTACATGGTGGGGAATCCTCTGGGTATATGCCCAGGAGAAGTATAGCAGGATTTTTCCGGAAGTGAGGTGCCCAGTTTTTGGAGGAACCGCCAGACTGATTTCCAGAGTGGTTGTACCAATTTGAAACCCCACCAGCAATGGAGGAGTGTTCCTCTTTCTCCACACCCTCTCCAACACCTGCTGTCTCCTGAATTTTTAATCTTAGCCATTCTGTCTGGTGAAAGGTGAAATCTCAGGGTTGTTTTGATTTGCATTTCCCTAATGACTAATGAAGTTGAGCATTTTTTAAGATGCTTCTCTGCCATCCGAAGTTCTTCAGGTGAGAATTCTTTGTTTAACTCTGTACCCCATTTTTTAATAGGGTTGGTTGGTTTTCTGGAGTCTAACTTCTTGAGTTCTTTATATATATTCGATATTAGCCCTCTATCTGATGTAGGATTGGTGAAGATCTTTTCCCAATTTGTTGGTTGCCGATTTGTCCTTTTGATGGTGTCCTTTGCCTTACAGAAACTTTGTAATTTTATGAGGTCCAATTTGTCAATTCTTGTTCTTAGAGTATACGCTATTGGTGTTCTGTTCAGAAACTCTCTCCCTGTACCGATGTCCTCAAGGGTCTTCCCCAGTTTCTTTTCTATTAGCTTCAGAGTGTCTGGCTTTATGTGGAGGTCCTTGATCCATTTGGATTTGAGCTTAGTACAAGGAGACAAGGATGGATCAATTCGCATTCTTCTGCATGCTGACTTCCAGTTGAACCAGCACCATTTGTTGAAAAGGCTATCTTTTTTCCATTGGATGTTTTCAGCCTCTTTGTCGAGGATCAAGTGGCCATAGGTGTGTGGGTTCATTTCTGGATCTTCAATCCTGTTCCATTGATCCTCCTGCCTGTCACTGTACCAATACCATGCAGTTTTTAACACTATTGCTCTGTAGTATTGCTTGAGGTCAGGGATACTGATTCCCCCAGACTTTCTTTTGTTGCTGAGAATAGTTTTAGCTATCCTGGGTTTTTTGTTATTCCAGATGAATTTGATAATTGCTCTTTCTAACTCTGTGAAGAATTGAGTTGGGATTTTGATGGGTATTGCATTGAATCTGTATAGTGCTTTTGGCAAAATGGCCATTTTAACTATATTGATTCTACCGATCTATGAGCATGGGATGTTTTCCCATTTTTTGAGGTCTTCTTCCATTTCCTTCTTCAGAGTCTTGAAGTTCTTGTCATACAGATCTTTCACATGTTTGGTAAGAGTCACCCCAAGATACTTTATACTGTTTGTGGCTATTGTAAATGGGGTCATTTCCCTAATTTCTTTCTCAGCCTGCTTATCCGTTGACTATAGGAAGGCCACTGATTTGCTTTAGTTGATTTTATAACCTGCCACTTTGCTGAAGTTGTTTATCAGCTGTAGGAGCTCTCTAGTGGAGTTTTTTGGGTCACTTAGGTAGACTATCATGTCGTCTGCAAATAATGATAGTTTGACTTCTTCCTTTCCAATTTGTATCCCTTTGACCTCCTTATGTTGTCGAATTGCCCGAGCTAGTACCTCAAGTACAATATTGAAAAGATAAGGAGAAAGGGGGCAGCCCTGTCTAGTCCCTGATTTTAGTAGTATTGCTTCAAGTTTCTCTCCATTTAGTTTGATGCTGGCTACCGGTTTGCTGTATATTGCTTTTACTATATTTAGGTATGAGCCTTGAATTCCTGTTCTTTCCAAGACTTTAAGCATGAAAGGATGCTGAATTTTGTCAAATGCTTTTTCAGCATCCAATGAAATGACCATGTGGTTTTTTCTTTGAGTTTGTTTATGTAGTGGATTGCAATGATGGATTTCCATATATTGAACCAACCCTGCATTCCCGGGATAAAGCCTACTTGATCATGGTGGATGATCGTTTTGATGTGTTCTTGGATTCGGTTGGCAAGAATTTTATTGAGTATTTTTGCATCGATGTTCATAAGGGAAATTGGTCTGAAGTTCTCTTTCTTTGTTGGATCTTTGTGTGGTTTTGGTATCAGCGTAATTGTGGCTTCGTAGAAGGAATTGGGTAGTGTTCCTTCTGTTTCTATTTTGTGGAATAGTTTGAAGAGTATTGGTGTTAACTCTTCTTTGAAGGTCTGATAGAATTCTGCACTGAAACCATCTGGTCCTGTGCTTTTTTTTGGTTGGAAGACTTTCCATGACTCCTTCTATTTCTTTAGGCATTATGGAACTGTTTAGATGGTCTAGTTGGTCCTGATTTAATTTTGGTATTTGGTATCTGTCAAGGAAATTGTCCATTTCCTCCAGATTCTCCAGTTGTGTTGAGTACAGGCTCTTGTAGTAGGATCTGATGATTTTTTGGATTTCCTCAGTTTCCGGTGTTATATCTCCCTTTTCATTTCTAAGTTTGTTAATTTGGATACTTTCTCTGTGCTCTTTGGTCAGTCTGGGTAAGGGTTTATCTATCTTGTTGATTTTCTCAAAGAACCAGCTCCTGGTTTTGTTGATTCTTTGTATGGTTCTCTTTGTTTCTACTTGATTTATTTCAGCCCTGAGTTTGATGATTTCCTGCCTTCTACTCCTCCTGGGTGAAATAGCTTCTTTTTGTTCCAGGGCTTTCAGGTGTGTCATTAAGCTGGTAATGTATGCTCTCTCCATTTTCTTTTTGGAGGCACTCAGGGCTATGAGTTTTCCTCTTAGCACTGCTTTCATTATGTCCCATAGATTTGGGTATGTTGTGTCTTCATTTTCATTGTGTTCTAAAAAGTCTTTAATTTCTTTCTTTATTTCTTCCTTGACCAAGGTATCATTGAGTAGAATATTGTTCAGTTTCCACGTGTATGTGGGATTTCTGTTGTTTTTGTTGCTATTGAAGACCACTTTTACTCCATAGTGATCTGAGAGGAGGCATGGGATTAGTTCGAACTTCTTATATTTGTTGAGGTCTGTCTTGTGACCAATTATATGGTCGATTTTGGAGAAGGTACCATGAGGTGCTGAGAAAAAGGTATATTCTTTTGCTTTAGGATAGAATGTTCTATATATATATCTGTTAAATCTAATTCGTCCAAAGCTTCAATTAATTTCATTATGTCCCTGTTTAGTTTCTGTTTTCCTGATCGGTCCATTGAGGAAAGTGCAGTGTTGTCTAATTCGTCCAAAGCTTCAATTAGTTTCATTGTGTCCCTGTTTAGTTTCTGTTTTCCTGATCGGTCCATTGAGGAAAGTGCCGTGTTGAAGTCACCCACAATTATTGTGTTAGGTCCAATGTGTGCTTTGAGCTTTAATAAAGTTTCTTTTACGAAATAGCCGTACCCTTGCATTTGGAGCATAGATGTTTGGATACTTTCTCTGTGCCTTTTGGTCAGTCTGGCTAAGGGTTTATCTCTCTTGTTGATTTTCTCAAAGAACCAGCTCCTGGTTTTGTTGATTCTTTGTATGGTTCTCTTTGTTTCTGCTTGATTTATTTCAGCCCTGAGTTTGATGAGAGTTTGGGATAGCGTTCTTCTTGTTGTATTTTTCCTTTGATCAGCAAGAAGTGTCCCTCAGAGTCTCTTTTGATGACTTTGGGTTGAGAGTCAATTTTATCTGATATTAAAATGGCTACTCCAGCTTGTTTCCTGAGACCATTTCCTTGTAAAATTGTCTTCCAGCCTTTTACTCTAAGGTAGTGTTTCTCTTTGACCCTGAGGTGTGTTTCCTGTAAGCAGCAAAATGTAGGGTCCTGTTTACGTATCCAGTCAGTTAGTCTATGTCTTTTTATTGGGGCATTAAGTCCATTGATGTTAAGAGATATTAAGGAATAGTGATTGTTACTTCCTGTCATTTTTGACGTTATTTTTTAAATTTGATTGGTTAACTTCTTTTGGGTTTGATGAAAGGTTACTATCTTGCTTTTTCCAGGGTGATGTTTCCCTCCTTGTATTGGTGTTTTCCTCCTGTTATCCTTTGTAGGGCTGGGTTAGTCGATATATATTGGGTAAACTTGGTTTTGTCATGGAAGATCTTAGTTTCTCCATCTGCACGAGATCTGCCCAGGACTTTCTAGCCTTCATAGTCTCAGGTGAAAAGTCTGCTGTGATTCTGATAGGTCTTCCTTTATATGTTATTTGGCCTTTTTCTCTTACTGCCTTTAATATTCTTTCTTTGTTTAGTACATTTGGTGTTTTGATTATTATGTGACGGGAAGTATTTCTGTTCTGGTCCAGTCTGTTTGGAGTTCTGTAGGCTTCTTGTATATTCATGGGTATCTCTCTCTTTAGGTTAGGGAAGTTTTCTTCCATAATTTTATTGAAGATATTTGCTGGCCCTTTAAGTTGTAAATCTTCACTCTCATCTATGCCTATAATCCTTAGGTTTGGTCTTCTCATTGTGTCCTGGATTTCCTGGATATTTTGGGTTACAAGCTTTTTGCATTTTGCATTTTCTTTGACTGTTGAGTCCATGGTTTCTATGGAATCTTCAGCATCTGAGATTCTTTTTTCTATCTCTTGTATTCTGTTGTTGATATTTGCATCTCTGTCCCCTGATTTCTTCCCAAGGCTTTCTATCTCCAAAGTTGTCTCCCTTTGAGATTTCTTAGTTGTTTCTACTTCTGATTTTAGATCCTGGATGGTTTTGCTTAGCTTCTTCACTTGCTTGTTTGTGTTTTCCTGTAATTCTTTAAGAGATTTTTATGTTTCCTCTTTCATGACCTCAGCCTGTTGACCAAAGTTCTCCTGTATTTCTTTAAGTGTTTTTTGTGTTTCCTCATTATTGGCTTGATCATTAATTGAGAAAATGCCCCACAGCTGGATCTCATGGAGGCACTTCCCCAACTGAAGCTCCTTTCTCTGTGATAACTCTAGCCTGTGTCAAGTTGACACAAAAAACTAGCCAGTACAATTGACCCCTTGTCAATTGACACACAAACACATCACTATTAAGCCTCAACCCTTACTTTCTTATTCATCCCCAAGATCTAAATTACTTTAAAAGTCCCACAGTCTTTACATATTAAAAGTTTAATCACCTTAAAATGTCCAATATCTTTAAAATTCAAAGTCTTTTAAAAGTTTAAAGTCTTTTAACTGTGGGCTCCACTAAAATACTTTCTTCCTTCAAGAGGGAAACATATCAGGGCACAGTCACAACCAAAAGCAAAACTCAAACTCCAAATGTCCAATGTCTGGGATCCAACTCACGATCTTCTGGGCTCCTCCAAGGGCTTGGGTCACTTCTTCAGTCCTGCCCTTTGTAGCACACAGCTTGTCTTCTAGGCTCTAGCTGCCTATACTCCAGTGCTGCTGCTGTTCTTGGTGGTCATTGTATGGTACTGGCATCTCCAAAACACTGTTGACTTCTACTGTAATTAGGCTTCACCAATAGCCTCTCATAGGCTCTCTTCATGGTGACAAGCCTCTGCTCCTATGCATGACTCCTTCAAGTCCTGGGCCATCAATTGCAACTGAGCCTGCACCTTTACCAATGGCCTTCCGTGGCCTCTCACTGTGCCAAGAGCCTCAGCTGCTCTTCATGACCCCTTCATGCCTTCAAAACTAGTACCATCTGGGTGACTCTTACACAGTACCAAGTTCAGCCACAGCACAAAATACAACTGTGGCTATCTCTGGAACACACTCTCTGTGCTCTCAGAAAACACTTCCCAGAAGATTTCACCTCAGTGATTCTGGTCTCTTCTTAATCACTGCTAATTTCTTAGCTCCAGCTAACCAGCATCAATACTCCCAGTAACACAAAGATTTGCTTTAGTGGTTCTGGTATCTTGTTACTCACAGCTGATTCTTCAGCCCCAGCTAACCAAAACCACAGAATCTTCACAATCAAAACATGGCCACTATAAGAGTCTTTAATCTTCCCTCTGAAATTTCACAAGCCACGCCTCCATCTTTTCCACTGTTCTTAACACTGTCTTCCAAGCTCCTACAGAACTTTCTACAGCTTTCTAGCTCAAAGCTCCAAAGTCCTTCCACAATCCTCTCCAAAACATGGTCAGGTTGTCACAGGAATACCCCACTACACTGGTACCAATTTGTCTTAGTCAGGGTTTCTATTCCTGCACAAACATCATGACCAAGAAGCAAGTTGGGGAGTCGGTGCTCCGGGGAAACCAGCAGGCCCCAGTGGGAGTCTTCCAGTGCCTGCTTTGGGATCTGAACAGCCTGGGCCACAGTGCTCTGTCTCCAGGAAGTGCGGGAGACCCGGTGTGCACCCAGAGGCAGTCTGGGAGCTCCCAGCACAGCTTGCTCTGTGTCTTGGAGCTTGGGTTCTAGTCCTGAGGCCTCTGGCATGAGCACTCAGATCTCTCTGCTTCCGGATCCAGATCAGCCTGGGCTGAAACAACACATCTCCAGGTCCTGCAAGAGGCAAGAGGGGCTTCCGGGCAGCCAGCGGGGAGAAGTCTGTGTGCTCTGGTGAATCCAGCAGGCCCCAGCAGGAGCCTTCAGGTGTCTGCTTCAGGATCTGAACAGCCTGGGCAACAGCACCCTGTCTCCAGGCAGTGCAGGAGGTAAGCTGTGCACCAGAGGCCACCTGGGAACGGGCAGCTTGCACTGGTGGGTCCAGCATTGACAAGACCAACTAACAGCTCCTGCTTCCTGACCTGCTTGAGTTCCAGTCCTGACTTCCTTTTATGAAGAACTGCAACATGGAAGTATAAGCTCAATAAACCCTTTCCTCCCCAACTTGCTTCTTGGTCATGATGTTTGTGCAGGAATAGAAACCCTGACTAAGACACTATGTTATTGATGAGATTGCAACAGAAAAATGTGTTAATAATAAAAGAAGTACAGAAAGCAAATGGAAGTCAAGGATAAAAAAATAAACACTAGCACTTCTGCTGTTAGTTTTAGGCAAATTGTGTTGGGCCTTATTTGGCCAGATGCTGAGGCCTAGTGAGGGAGCCTGAGCCTTTGCTAGAGTTTAGAGATCTGTCTCAGTTACTTCTTTACTGGACTGACTCAGCATAACCTGTTTAAGCCTGCCTTTGCCTAGCTACTTCTGACTTAGAATAACTTTGTTGGCTCTGTCAGTCACCCCATACCCTCTATCACCCTCCCTCACCCCAATGTCATTTCACCCCACCAGAAAACCACACCTCCTTCCTCAGCCCTATATAAACAAAAGACTTATATAATAAAACAAGGAGTTCCTGCTTTGACAGACTCCTGCTCAGGGTGGTTATTCTCCAGACAGCAGGAGATCTGAGCCATGATACTCATCATCCTATCCCTCTTCAGCTCCCTGAGAGACTCAGCTGAACCCAGTTCCCTCCACTTGCCCTAAACCTGCAGGCAGAGAGCCAGGAAAATTAAATTCTTTTGCACAACAAAGTGAATGGATCAAAGATCTAGAGTCAAGAATAAATATAGTATATATTCAGTGTTCCACAGTAGATATTTTGAGGGCATTCAAAGCGCTGAGGTAAGTTGACATATACAAAAGGAGAAGGGATTGCTTAGCATTGTAAGACTCCGTGTATTTTTGATAAAAGAAGCAATGCACATAAACCTTTAGACACATGTACTTTCACATGCATGCCCATGACCTGTAGCAACAGTCTCTTTGAGCAAAGTAAAGAGAGATATGCTCTTTGGCTAAGCCTTATCTTCTGTTAGAATGACCAGAAAAGTAGTTCTAAATAATTATCAATATAGAACTGTCCTATATTGAATTAATGTATCAATATAGGATTGCCTTTGCTACAATCTACTTCAATTTAGAGAAGCCATGATCACTGTTACTAAGATTTATATGTAAGTATCAATCCATGACAGAAGAATACATGTTTATGGAAATCACTATTATTATATCTATCCCAATGAAAGTTAATGAACAAAGTTTAAAGAAACCTTCTTCCTGTCTCAAAAGTGAGTGCCAATTATAATGTTTCCTATGGCTGTAGTTGTGAGATATACACTACATGATTTTTTGTACCTTGTTTAATTTTCTTAGTGTTCAAGCCAACTCAGTGTCCAATTTATATTATCCTATTTCATGTAGTCTGTCCTTTACCCTAAGTAGTAATAGCAGGGCTCTTTTATTTACTGGTGTATTTATTTATTTTTTAAGATAGGGTCTTACTCAAAATGCAAGGCTGGCCCCACTCACATAGCAACCCTTCTCACATTCCCAAGTATTGTGACAGCAGACATGAGTGCCCATCCTCAACACAGATTTGAATTTTTACCTCCTTTTTGCTATTTTAAAATGTGACATTTTAAAGCGTATTTCAGATTAACAAATAAATGAAGTCTTTATTACAGACATGTTTTCACCCGTTTACCTGACTCAGTTAATACATAAGAATCTTCCTGTTCTATATCCAACAATAGTTTTAGAAATGACATCACTTTTGAGTGTCACTTTAATACTCTTGGGGTCATCATTTCTTCTAGGTCAAAGGCTTCTATAGGAAAGCTACTGTTTTATTTTATGAAACAGTAAAGAGCTGTTTTAATCACCATGTTAAGAGTATGGTCTGTCAGTATGTTATTTTGACTTTGACATTGGTAACTTGTGTACTTTTATGATAAACAGAATTTCCCAAAATAAAGAAACTCTGTCTTTGAGTATTTTGTTATTCTTTAGAAGAATTCACTACTTACCATACTTAATCGTGGGGATTAACCTGATCATTTAGAATTCTATAAAGCAGATTGGTTTCTTCTCCCTCATTTGTCAAGTTATGCATTAACATCCATATGGAGTTTTTAAATACAATTTGCAATAAAACCCAGTACTTCTTTGTTAATTTTGATATCCAAATTATCTCCATATTGAGCATTTGGAATTCTTTCAGTTGTCTCATGCTTTTCTGGTAAATCCCTATTAATATTTTGTATCTCTTTATACCTGGAAAATGTCTTCTACCATGAATTCCAAATCTAGATCTATATCATATGCATATTTCATTTTTAAAGTCTATTAACTCATGTTCATTCTATTTTTAAAAGATGCTATTTTATATCTGATGTTTATTTAAATGTATAATGATTTCAGAATATCAAAATTGCTGGGTTTTTTTTCTGGATAATTGTTATATCGAGGATTTTCTTAATTCATTTTTGAACATTTACTTTATTCCATTAAAAGTCACTGATAGGTATATCAAAGGAACAACAACAACAAAAAAAAAAGATAAAGGTAACAATGACAACGTCACATACCACTGGCCCTCTGAAGATGTTTAAGATGCCTTTGACGGGTCAACATGTCAAGGGGTAGCATCCTTTAGGTACACATAACACAGCACTTCCAAGGAATGAGCAGATCTATTATCTAAAGAATTAAAATACATTTGAGTTTCTGCCAAAACCACTTGTGCTTGTGGATTCATTTATGTGGGTTTGAGGTGTCTCCTCCTATAAATGTGCAGTCCATGCTATGTTGTGAAGAGAAATGGATATGTGTGAGAAGGAGCCCAGAAAAACAGTGAGCACGCTGGCTTGCCAGCATCATGCCTCCTGAGTCTGATCTAAAATAATACCTCCCTGGACGAGAACGCTTTGTTCATGGCCTCTCTGTAGAATGTGAACATGTCTGCTCCAGAGCTTAAGCAGACAATGTTGACATTGCTCCCTGCCAAGGTCCAAGGGAAATGAAGCAGCATAGGTGCTACTTAATTAGGCGTAAGCTGTCTCATAGGAATTTTTGATGAAGGACAAAGATTTTGGCTTTGTTTCAGCTAAAGAAAAATCTACATCTCAAGTCTTTAATTACCAAATACATATTCTCTTGTATGTGATATGCTTTTAAGAAGATTCTTATTTATTTGTTTGTTTGTTTGTATGTTTGCTTGTTTATTCATCTTTTACTCTCCAAAATTTATTCCCCTCCTGGTCTTCCCTTGGACTGTTCCAGACCCCATACCTCCTTCCCCTGCCCCCATACTCCTCCCCTCCCATCTCCACAAGCATGTCTTTACTCCCCAACCCTCTACCCCACCAGACCTTGCCACTACCTGCGGCTCCACCCAATAAATGGACAGAAGCTACTGCCCCCTATGGTTGAATTAGGGAAAAACTGGAAAAAGCTGAGGAGGAAGGCGACCCTGTAAGAAGCTTTTTGAAAAGCAGGAACAAAGAGCACAATGTTCTCTGTCCATATAGTTTAAGAACACATGAGCAGAGGCAGACAATGGTGTGAGCATAAGTGAGTAAAGTGACTAACAGATAGCATGCAAAGAAACAAATACAAAAAACAGAACAACAAAAACCAAAACAACAACAACAACAGCAAAACTGCATTGAAATAGGAAGACTAGAATGGAGAGTGTATGGACTTTTTCGAATGTTCATACTAAACAGAGGAACTATAATAAACATCTCTGAGATCGTGAGATCTGGGTAAACACAAGTAAATTAGCTAATTTTATAATGAACATTATTCTGAAATCTGTTTTATTATGATATTCTTTTTATCCTTTAGTGAAGGAAATCCTTTAATTAGAAAAAAAATGACTAATGCTTACTAATTTCTTCTAGGATAAAATGCAAACCTACGAAGAAGGTCTCCAGGATTTCAAAGTTCTTTCCCATTCCAAATCCATCTTCTTTGCCTGAATTTCCTCATCCCCATTCACCCATGTTTTATCACATGTTCTGCTCTCAGTTCTCAATCTAAGTATCCCTCAGATACTTTACTCTTCTCAAACTAAAATCTCTCTCAATTTCTCCTTTTAATATTAATCATAAGTTATTTTAATTCCTCTTTATTGAACAATATTACATTCTTTCTCCCTCCAGCCTGCTACATAAAATGATTATCTAGTAATCATTTTATAGCATTGTGCCCAATGTCCTTATTGTTTTCAAACACCTATTAGGTTGAAATCTTTGTAGTCAGTAAAGGAATACTTTTTAAACAGACATATATTTATTTATTTATTTATATGTTTAGACAAACATAAAGCCACATATATGGCTTTTTTTCCTCCAGTATATGTGTCTTTTCACAGTAAACAATTTTCCAAACAAATAATATATATGATAAACATCATATATATTATTTACCAAATTAGAACTCTAAAGACAAAAAATATAGTAAAAGAGAAGACTCTTGGCTCAAAAAGTATGTATATACTCTCTTGGAAATTCATATTTCTTCATGTTCCTTAGTTTATATAACATTCAGTAAGATTTACAGGGGAAAATGTACCTTTGATCACAGCATTAAATAATTTTCCATCAACCTCAGAGCAGAAGATGTAGGGCCTGAAAAGATGGAAAATATAAGAAGGAGCTGTGTGTGTGTGTGTGTGTGTGTGTGTGTGTATGTGTGTGTGCCCGCGTGCATGGGCGTGCACGTGCTGCATCTTAACATGTCTTAAATCTCCAAAATAATGTAGCTTTCAATGGTTCAGTGGTGAAAGAAAATATTGCAATCCTTAAAGAATCTGAAAGAGTCAAATTTGTTTTCCAGTTATTGACCACCTATATTGTGTTTACTAGTCCAAATGATTGATTAGGACATTTGGTGAGTAACACAGTGAGCACACCAACATATGACTTCACATTATTCTATGACCATAGAATGTTGCCTTACTTAGAGATGTGTTCCTGTTATGTAAATAAATAAATTACATGTATATATATATATATATATATATATATGTGTGTGTGTGTGTGTGTGTGTGTGAGTGTGTGTGTGTGTGTGTGTGTGTGTGTGTGTGTGTGTGTGTGTGTAAAATATCTTGCTTTAAATACCTTGCCAGTATTCCAATAGAAACTACCCTTACTGTGGAGAGGGACATGGAGGGAAATAAGAAAACAGGACAGAGACTGATGCAGAAAATGGAGTGATTTTTATCAGTAACCAGACAATACCAGAAGCTGAAATACTCAAAGGGAAGATGCTACATGAGTCTTCAAGGAAATCATAAGGTTATAATTGTGGATTTTTACCACTGAAATATATAGAATAAATGTATATAATTTTAGGATACTAAGTTTACAACAAATTGCTAAACATCCATAGAAATCAGAAGCATTTATAAAGTATTACTTAAAGTAACTTTGTGGTACAGTGATTCTCTTTTAAATGAAACATTAACTATAAGAGGGTAGATTCTCCTTAGACTCAGAAATCAAACAAAACTGATCAGTCCTAGAAAGCTAAAATATCCTATATCCTTTTCACAGTTATATACAAAGGATGAAAAGCAACTGGAAGCATACGCTCTCTGGCCTGCTGGGCATCTGCAAGTGAGCAGGCCGCTCCCTGGGCATAGCTCTTTTAGGTCGTCACCTGTGCTAATATGAGTTTCCAGTAATACATCTACCCTTGCACTATAAATAACCTGGTTCTTTCTAGATCACCATAATTGTCATGTTTTTGTTATGTTGTGTTTAGTTTTGTTTCCTATTTCAGAAGAACTTGAGTGTCTTTTCTCTACATATGATCTATTAGGGCCATGGGTTTCTACCTATAATATTGAGAAGGTGATGATGAAGTAATGATAATATTATTTTAATGTTTTCAGGGCAGATATTTTATGGCTTTAAACCCTTGTTTGTATTTATTTCAAGAAGCAAATATGATTTGTTTCAGAAGTTAGCTTTTAGAAATAAAGTGATTCAACTTTATTTGAAAAATTCATCACTGACAGTCTATAGATGAAATGTTAATAAATACTAATTTGGCTAAAATTATATAACTTCTATAATTTTCCTATAGATATTTTGCTAGGTGTACTGACCAGAACATGCTTGTACCATGTAACAGTATTTTAAAACTAAAATGAGAATATAGATGGCTCTTTAAAAACAACCAGACGAAATCTGTTTTCCACAGAAATAGTGATTTTAAGGATAATGGCAAAGGAAACAAATATGAATTCCATGGGTCATTGCCAGCACTAGCATTCTCTCCAAATTGATGTATAGAAACCATAATCCTTGTCGTGATAGGACTTGGAGATGGACATGGCATAATTGTATCATGCCTATGAGAAATTAATGTTTTTATACAGGCAGTCAAGATGTTGCAATCTTCTTTTCTCTCTGTTTTTGTTTGTCTCCATCTCTGACTGTCTGTGTCTGTGTCTGTGTCTGTCTGTCTGTCTGTCTGTCTGTCTCTCTCTCTCTCTCTCTCTCTCTCTCTCTCTTTCTCGCTCTCTCTCTCTCTCTCCTAGTACATATGTATATAAAGTAGGAAGGAGAACATAATACCAGATCTTGGGACTGAACCTTCAGAGCAGCGAGAAATAAATGTCATTGTTAAGCTCTCTATTCTATGGTAGTCTGCTATCCTAGTAAAAACCAAGTGAGAAATCCACAGCTGACTGATGAGGGCTCCTGTGTTTTGAGGTAGGAATTTCTCACTGTATTAGGTGCCTTCATATCAAGGCATGGAAAACAGCATACTATTCATAGTCATCCAAAGTATTTAACTGAGTTGGGCCAATAGCTAGACAGTGGGCTAATTATACTCTATATAAAAATAATGCTTTACAATAGTCCCCCGCATCTCATCAGGCAACAAAACATGTTTGCAGTCTTAACTTCCTCTGTTGGCATGCATCGGCCAATAGCACCTGCTCTGTGGTAGAAGACTCAGCAATACCAAAAGTCAAGGCAGAGCTATGTGACACCAGTGAAAAATCTAGATTTCTCCAGTGAGTACCTGGAGAACTTAAGTTAGAAGTATGAAGTATTTTTAAGAATTGAAGCCAAGTGTAGCTAATAAGAGACAGGAGAATTACAGGAGAGAATAGATCACCCTTTCCTGTCTACCAACTAATCTCCCTGCAGACCTTCATGAGTAAAGTTTTCTCAGTAGATTCAGTCTTCCAACCAGCTCAATAATGTGACATTCTGTGTTTGAATTGTTTCCCCATCAGTGTTTTTGACCTAACATTTTAGCCATCAGCCAATACTAAAGCCTGTAGAATCCATTCTTCCCATTGCTGAAGTTTAGGGTTCATTTTCTGATGGTATTTGAATGCATCACTGCCTAGAGCACATTCAGGTATGTAAGCAAAATATGATGGCCATTTCACTGATGTTAGAGGAGATGAATGTCCAAGTGTCTTGATTACTTCCTTTTTTGTTTGTCTTAGAAGTAGTTTAAAATATCTTCTCTTGAAGCTCTCTGTCAATCAGGACTCACATGAAGATGCAGCAGCTGCTTCAGGGAAACTGCAGTCTCCAGGCCTGCCAACTGGCACATTCCATCTATGACAGGAATTCTTGGGATATGGAATCTAAAGCATCAGCCAGGGGCAGAGCTGAACATCCCACAGTGGTGTGTGATGAAGCGAATGTGAGCATGTGTTTTGTTCTTCCTGACAAACTGGAAACCAGACATCATATTTTTATGTAGTCTCTTGCCAAAAGTAGATGTTGGCTTTCTGCAACAGCTTGAGCCTACATGGGAGTTGACTAAGTCTACTGAATAAACCGTGAGAATTTGAGAAATTTAAGGATGTGTAAGTGAAACAGTGTTTTCCAAGGTTTCAAGTACACCAAGAACCTAAAGAAAAAGTTATATAATTTGGCAAAGAATCAATTCTGTTGTAATTGACTAGGGATTGTAGTGTGGACGTAAGTGTCCATGGAGCATATAAGAAGGAGAAAAAAACCAGCTGTGGAAGTTATCCTCCAACAAGTTAAAGGATGCCAAGATTCATAAGAAAAAAGAAGAAACTGGAAAGTAGACTCTTGTAGAACATATTCTTTTTCTTTTTCTTTTACTTTTTTCTTTTTCTTTTTTGGTGAACCACTGAGTTTTATTGGGGTTGCCAACAGAAGTAGAAATGACTCAAAGACAGTTTCATCACCAAAAGCTCATGCCAGCAGAGTCACAGCTCATGCAATCTGGAAACCTGTAGTGTATTAGACAACCTACAGGCAGCTCAACAGGTTCGAGTGTTCTTTCTAGGGTGTTCAGTAGGTCCAGGCCTCTTTCAGACAGCTCTGCTGGTCTCTGCTTTCCCAGGAGGCTTAGTTGGTCTTCTAGACAGCTCAGCTTGTCTCAGTGCCCCTCAGCAACCATTGCTTATCTATGCTTGGGGAGGGAGGAGTCTAGTGTACTTGGTCAATTTTAAACTTTTGAGTTGTGTTCTTCCTGAGCCTAAGAAAGTTTCTAGCAGGATGGATTATTTAACCTTCCCTTAGAATATCCTCTTTTTTTTTTAACCTCCTCAGTAATGTCTTATGTCAAAACAACTTTCTTCCAAGACAGGAGGTTTTAATCTTAGAGTGTGTTACACAACACAAACTCAGTCAGGCTCACATGCTTCATGGGGGCTAACTCAGCAGTCTCTATGGTTCCTTGAGTTCATCTTTTTGTTCATGATTATCTGGTAATTATAACTAAGAAAAAAGTTTGAATGGAGGTATCCTACACACTGGTGGACAATGGTTATTAAATGAAGATCTAGGTTATTTGATGAAACTCTCAGGGGCAGGTATGTGGCACTCCTAAAAATAACTAGTTAAGGAGGCTCCCAAAAATATGCAGGCTATTGCCATCACTCTTGATTGCCTATATTAGCTAGTTGAAAAGTCCCTATTGTTGAAGGCACACAACACATTTTACTTGCAGGATTGCATAGAGAAATCAATCTGGAACTGACTTGTAAACTTCCTCCTTACTAGATAGCTTTCACAGTACCAGAAGGTGCTTAGCATATTACCAGGGAGAAACGTCATCAATGGACTTAGCTGGTGGTAGGCCCTGCCTGGCACAATGTTACATTTTGAAGCAGCCTGGCCCAGATAAGGAGACAACTTCAGGATTCTGACTTCCTAAACTGGACCAGAATAAATATCTTTAAATCACTTGGGTTTTGTACTTTCTGCTACTGCAGGGTTAAGAGAGTATATAAGAGTAGCACAGTGAGAAAGCCCACTGCAGCTGCTGAAATGTCAATGAGACAAGAAAACCGCTTCTAAGGAAGAATGCATGAAGGCAAATCCATAAGCAGGTAGCTTGATGTCATGTCACATCTTCATTTCACATTTGCATTTATGTGACTACCAGAAGTGGCAGCTGTCCTTCTGCATTTGTTAGCACATCATCTGAAATTATTTACAAGAGCAGAATTCTTCATGGTAAATATATTGAATTACATAATGGGGGACTTTATATATTTTTCGGTGGTGACATGTAATGGCATTTAAATTAAATGTTTAGATACAATGCCCAAATTGTTATCTTTCTACTGGAATAGCTACTAAATTCTAAAACAAAACAAAAGTGGCAATAAACATTCTTTTTTGTTTGTTTGTTTGTTTGTTTGTTTTTGTTTTTTTTGTTTTTTTTTTATTATTCGATATAATTTATTTACATTTCAAATGATTTCCCCTTTTCTAGCCCCCCCACTCCCCGAAAGTCCCGCAAGCCCCCTTCTCTTCCCCTGTCCTCCCACCCACCCCTTCCCACTTCCCCGTTCTGGTTTTGCTGAATACTGTTTCACTGAGTCTTTCCAGAACCAGGGGCCACTCCTCCTTTCTTCTTGTACCTCATTTGATGTGTGGATTATGTTTTGGGTATTCCAGTTTTCTAGGTTAATATCCACTTATTAGTGAGTGCATACCATGATTCACCTTTTGAGTCTGGGTTACCTCACTTAGTATGATATTCTCTAGCTCCATCCATTTGCCTAAGAATTTCATGAATTCATTGTTTCTAATGGCTGAATAGTACTCCATTGTGTAGATATACCACATTTTTTGCATCCACTCTTCTGTTGAGGGATACCTGGGTTCTTTCCAGCATCTGGCAATTACAAATAGGGCTGCTATGAACATAGTAGAACATGTATCCTTATTACATGGTGGGGAGTCTTCTGGGTATATGCCCAGGAGTGGTATAGCAGGATCTTCTGGAAGTAAGGTGCCCAGTTTTCGGAGGAACCGCCAGACTGATTTCCAGAGTGGTTGTACCAATTTGCAACCCCACCAGCAGTGGAGGAGTGTTCCTCTTTCTCCACACCCTCTCCAACACCTGCTGTCTCCTGAATTTTTAATCTTAGCCATTCTGACTGGTGTAAGATGAAATCTTAGGGTTGTTTTGATTTGCATTTCCCTAATGACTAATGAAGTTGAGCATTTTTTAAGATGCTTCTCCAACATCCGAAGTTCTTCAGGTGAGAATTCTTTGTTTAACTCTGTACCCCATTTTTTAATAGGGTTGTTTGGTTTTCTGGAGTCTAACTTCTTGAGTTCTTTATATATATTGGATATTAGCCCTCTATCTGATGTAGGATTGGTGAAGATCTTTTCCCAATTTGTTGGTTGCCGATTTGTCCTCTTGATGGTGTCCTTTGCCTTACAGAAACTTTGTAATTTTATGAGGTCCCATTTGTCAATTCTTGCTCTTAGAGCATACGCTATTGGTGTTCTGTTCAGAAACTTTCTCCCTGTACCGATGTCCTCAAGGGTCTTCCCCAGTTTTTTTTCTATTAGCTTCAGAGTGTCTGGCTTTATGTGGAGGTCCTTGATCCATTTGGATTTGAGCTTAGTACAAGGAGACAAGGATGGATCAATTCGTATTCTTCTGCATGCTGACCTCCAGTTGAACCAGCACCATTTGTTGAAAAGGCTATCTTTTTTCCATTGGATGTTTTCAGCCTCTTTGTCGAGGATCAAGTGGCCATAGGTGTGTGGGTTCATTTCTGGATCTTCAATCCTGTTCCATTGATCCTCCTGTCTGTCACTGTACAAATACCATGCAGTTTTTAACACTATTGCTCTGTAGTATTGCTTGAGGTCAGGGATACTGATTCCCCCAGATTTCCTTTTGTTGCTGAGAATAGTTTTAGCTATCCTGGGTTTTTTGTTGTTCCAGATGAATTTGATAATTGCTCTTTCTAGCTCTGTGAAGAATTGAGTTGGGATTTTGATGGGTATTGCATTGAATCTGTATAGTGCTTTAGGCAAAATGGCCATTTTAACTATATTGATTCTGCCGATCCATGAGCATGGGAGGTTTTCCCATTTTTTGAGGTCTTCTTCCATTTCCTTCTTCAGAGTCTTGAAGTTCTTGTCATACAGATCTTTCACATGTTTGGTAAGAGTCACCCCAAGATACTTTATACTGTTTGTGGCTATTGTGAAGGGGGTCATTTCCCTAATTTCTTTCTCAGCCTGCTTATCCTTTGAGTATAGGAAGGCCACTGATTTGCTTGAGTTGACTTTATAACCTGCCACTTTGCTGAAGTTGTTTATCAGCTGTAGGAGCTCTCTAGTGGAGTTCTTTGGGTCACTTAGGTAGACGATCATGTCGTCTGCAAATAATGATAGTTTGACTTCTTCCTTTCCAATTTGTATCCCTTTGACCTCCTTATGTTGTCGAATTGCCCGAGCTAGTACCTCAAGCACAATATTGAAAAGATAAGGAGAAAGGGGGCAGCCTTGTCTGGTCCCTGATTTCAGTGGGATTGCTTCAAGTTTCTCTCCATTTAGTTTGATGCTGGCTACCGGTTTGCTGTATATTGCTTTTACTATGTTTAGGTATGGGCCTTGAATTCCTGTTCTCTCCAAGACTTTAAGCATGAAGGGATGCTGAATTTTGTCAAATGCTTTTTCAGCATCCAATGAAATGACCATGTGGTTTTGTTCTTTGAGTTTGTTTATGTAGTGGATTGTATTGATGGATTTCCGTATATTGAACCAACCCTGCATTCCTGGGATAAAGCCTACTTGATCATGGTGGATGATCGTTTTGATGTGTTCTTGGATTCGGTTGGCAAGAATTTTATTGAGTATTTTTGCATCGATGTTCATAAGGGAAATTGGTCTGAAGTTCTCTTTCTTTGTTGGATCTTTGTGTGGCTTTGGTATCAGCGTAATTGTGGCTTCGTAGAAGGAATTGGGTAGTGTTCCTTCTGTTTCTATTTTGTAGAATAGTTTGAAGAGTATTGGTGTTAACTCTTCTTTGAAGGTCTGGTAGAATTCTGCACTGAAGCCATCTGGTCCTGTGCTTTTTTTGGTTGGAAGACTTTCTATGACTCCTTCTATTTCTTTAGGCATTATGGGACTGTTTAGATGGTCTAGTTGGTCCTGATTTAATTTTGGTATTTGGTATCTGTCAAGGAAATTGTCCATTTCCTCCAGATTCTCCAGTTGTGTTGAGTATAGGCTCTTGTAGTAGTTTCTGATGATTTTTTGGATTTCCTCAGTTTCCGTTGTTATATCTCCCTTTTCATTTCTAAGTTTGTTAATTTGGATACTTTCTCTGTGCCCTTTGGTCATTCTGGCTAAGGGTTTATCTATCTTGTTGATTTTCTCAAAGAACCAGCTCCTGGTATTGTTGATTTTTTGTATGGTTCTCTTTGTTTCTACTTGATTGATTTCGGCCCTGAGTTTGATGATTTCCTGCCTTCTACTCCTCCTGGGCGAAATAGCTTCTTTTTGTTCCAGGGCTTTCAGGTGTGTCATTAAGCTGGTAATGTATGCTCTCTCCATTTTCTTTTTGGAGGCACTCAGGGCTATGAGTTTTCCTCTTAGCACTGCTTTCATTGTGTCCCATAGATTTGGGTATGTTGTGTTTTCATTTTCATTGTGTTCTAAAAAGTCTTTAATTTCTTTCTTTATTTCTTCCTTGACCAAGGTATCATTGAGTAGAGTATTGTTCAGTTTCCACGTGTATGTGGGCTTTCTGTTGTTTCTGTTGCTATTGAAGACCACTTTTACTCCATAGTGATCAGATAGGAGGCATGGGATTAGTTCGATCTTCTTATATTTGTTGAGGTCTGTCTTGTGACCAATTATATGGTCGATTTTGGAGAAGGTACCATGAGGTGCTGAGAAAAAGGTATATTCTTTTGTTTTAGGATAGAATGTTCTATATATATCTGTTAAATCTAATTGGTCCAAAGCTTCAATTAGTTTCATTGTGTCCCTGTTTAGTTTCTGTTTTCCTGATCGGTCCATTGAGGAAAGTGCAGTGTTGAAGTCACCCACAATTATTGTGTTAGGTGCAATGTGTGCTTTTAGTTTTAATAAAGTTTCTTTTACAAAAGAGGGTGCCCTTACATTTGGGGCATAGATGTTCAGGATTGTCAGTTCTTCTTTTTGTATTTTTCCTTTGACCAGCAAGAAGTGTCCCTCAGGGTCTCTTTTGATGACTTTGGGTTGAAAGTCAATTTTATCTGATATTAAAATGGCTACTCCAGCTTGTTTCCTGAGACCATTTGCTTGTAAAATTGTCTTTCAGCCTTTTACTCTAAGGTAGTGTTTGTCTTTGACCCTGAGGTGTGTTTCCTGTAAGCAGCAAAATGTAGGGTCCTGTTTACGTATCCATTCAGTTAGTCTGTGTCTTTTTATTGGGGCATTAAGTCCATTGATGTTAAGAGATATTAAGGAATAGTGATTGTTACTTCCTATCATTTTTGACGTTATTTTTTAAATTTGAATGCTTAACTTCTTTTGGGTTTGATGAAAGGTTACTATCTTGCTTTTTCCAGGGTGAAGTTTCCCTCCTTGTATTGGTGTTGTCCTCCTATTATCCTTTTTAGGGCCGGGTTTGTGGATAGATATTGGGTAAACTTGGTTTTGTCATGAAATATCTTAGTTTCTCCATCTATGGTGATTGAGAGTTTTGCTGGATATAGTAGTTTTGGTTGGCATTTGTGTTCTCTTAGAGTCTGCATGAGATCTGCCCAGGACCTTCTAGCCTTCATAGTCTCAGGTGAAAAGTCTGCTGTGATTCTGATAGGTCTTCCTTTATATGTTACTTGGCCTTTTTCTCTTACTGCCTTTAGTATTCTTTCTTTGTTTAGAACATTTGGTGTTTTGATTATTATGTGACGGGAAGTATTTCTGTTCTGGTCCAGTCTGTTTGGAGTTCTGTAGGCTTCTTGTATATTCATGGGCATCTCTCTCTTTAGGTTAGGGAAGTTTTCTTCCATAATTTTATTGAAGATATTTGCTGGCCCTTTAAGTTGTAAATCTTCACTCTCCTCTATGCCTATAATCCTTAGGTTTGGTCTTCTCATTGTGTCCTGGATTTCCTGGATATTTTGGGTTACAAGCTTTTTGCATTTTGCATTTTCTTTAACTGTTGAGTCCATGGTTTCTATGGAATCTTCAGCATCTGAGATTCTTTCTTCTATCTCTTGTATTCTGTTGTTGATATTTGTATCTCTGTCCCCTGATTTCTTCCCAAGGCTTTCTATCTCCAAAGTTGTCTCCCTTTGAGTTTTCTTAGTTGTTTCTACTTCTGATTTTAGATCCTGGATGGTTTTGCTTAGCTCCTTCACTTGCATGTTTGTGTTTTCCTGTAATTCTTTAAGAGATTTTTGTGTTTTCTCTTTCATGAGCTCAGCCTGTTGACCAAAGTTCTCCTGTATTTCTTTAAGAGATTTTTGTGTTTCGTCTTTCATGACCTCAGCCTGTTGAGCAAAGTTCTCCTGTATTTCTTTAAGTGTTTTTTGCATTTCCTCCTTGTTGGCTTTTGTATTCTCCTGGATTTCTTTCAATGATTTTTGTGTTTCCCTTGCAAGGGCTTCTACCTTTTGATCCATTGTCTCCTGAATTTCTTTATGTATGACCTTCATGTGTTCCTGTACCAGCATCATGACCAGTGATTTTAAATCCAAATCTTGTTTTACTGGTGTGATGGGGTATCCAGGACATGTTGGTAGAGGAGAATTGGGTTCAGATGTTGCCATATTGCCTTGATTTCTGTTAGTGACGTTCCTGCGTTTGCCTTTTGCCATCTAGATCTCACTGGTGTTAGTTTATCTTGTCAGTGCTGGACTCACCAGTGCAAGCTGCCCCTTCCCAGTTGGCCTCTGGTGCACAGCTTACCTCCTGCACTTCTTGTAGACAGTGTGCTGCTGCCCAGGCTGTTCAGATCCCAAAGCAGGCACCCGAAGGCTCCCGCTGGGGCCCGCTGGATTCACTGGAGCACACTGACTTCTCCCAGCTGGCCGCCCGGAAGCCCAGCTAGCCACTTGCAGGACTTGGAGATGTAATGCTGCCGCCCAGACTGATCTGGATCCGGAAGCAGAGAGAGTAGAGCTAAGGGCTTCTGCCTGAGGCCTTGCCCCAGATTGTGTCTGTGGAGCAGATGGAGCCTGTGTGCACTCCCAGGGAGTGCCGACGGTGTATGTTACTGTGACCTCCCCTGAGTTCAGCTCACTCCGCTGGGCAGCCGATCTGCCAACCGGGCTATCGCACACAAGGTTAGCCTGGCCGCCCAGTCCCTGAGTCCAGGCAAAAGCCTGGGAGGCCAAGGTCCGAGCAAAGTTCCCCTACGGCTTTGACTGTTAATTGGGTTTGCCAGGTGACTAGGATGGCGGGCGTGTGCGCCCGCGCTCCCTGAAAGCGCCGGGAGAGTCTGCTTTGCTAACAATCACCTGGGCGGGTTGACTCACAGATGGCCCACCAAGCCGCCCAGTTCTTGGGGTCAGTCCTGTGCCTTTTGGGGCCTGGACCCCCGCTTTGTTAGCCTTAGGCTATGCCTGTTACAGGTCTGCCCGCCTGAGCTCTCTGTCGTCCTGCAGGCAAAATGGCGGCGGCGCGCTCGCAGGCCTGGGCAAAAAACCTCCTGGTTGGGTTGGCACCCCGATGGCCCCCCGACCCGCCCAGGGCCTGGGTGCAGGCCAAAGCCCGTCGGGCTCAGACCACCGCGGTGTTGGCCTCGGATTATGTTTGTGTACCTCAGTCTGTCCGATTCCTGGAGTACGGAACCAAGATGGATCCTCCTCTCCTGACTGGTGGGAGGCCGAGTTCTGAAGTGGCCTCCGTGCAGGAAAGGCGCCGCACAACTGCAGCTGCTTGCTGTCCGGCTGGTCAGCGAAGGTCAGTGGTCGTGGGCGCAGGGCCTAACTGGTCCCTGTGACGCCTTGGTTCCACTTCTGATGGCCCTTCAGCTGGAGCAGCCACTGCTGCCGCTGATATTTAATTCTTTAGAAAGGAAACTTCGGCAATAAACATTCTTGATACAGCATGCAAAGAAACCAAAGTGGAATTGATCTGGCTCTTCCTTCTCTCTTTTTTGGCTACTGTTCATAATGCCGTGAGGTAATATTCAAAGAACTGGAAAAGAAAACTCATCAACTGTCACACACACCTAGATATAAACACTGCATTCTACAAGATTGCACTGTCTGAAATGATATGCCTACCGTGCAATAGCATAATGACTATCCCGTCCCACGGGACCTAGTTATTCGGGGAGTCGAGGGTGACCAAGCCTGAAAGAGAAACAGGAGAGAAAAGAGAGTGAGGCCAAACAAAAAGGGTGTCTTGTCAAGGCCTCTTTAATGAAAAGCTGAACATCTGGTTATGAACACACCCACACCGTGAGAGGAAGTAGGGAGGGGCTGAGGGGGGAATGCTAAAAGCACAGAAAGGGGAAAGGTCATCTGGGGTGGATGCTGACTGCAGCTAGAAGCATATAGCTGTTTTTCTGGATTGCTGGTTCTGCCTAGACAACCCCAGGTGTTCAGCCAAGATAACGATCAGCCTTGTGTGAAGGAGAAGATGGTTCAGCTATAAACCGGAAGGTCAGTGGATTCTCAAGGTGAGAGCTGTTGAAAGTCTGGTTTCCTACAGTTTGGTCTCCCACAAATGACTATAAAGCAAATAATCAACTATTTCACTGGCTTCAAGATGCCCTCCATGGGAAAGAATACATTTCTGTCACTGCAGACTGAGTCAAAGGTCTATGAGTAAGGTAGTCACAGGCTATATGGGCATTCAACTACTGGCATACCAAGTTGACATGTATCTAAACCACCTTCCAATATTTATATTTATAACCATAGACTAGTGCTGTTCACAGTCCTGGTCAGAGAAGTTACATTTGGCTGTGAGTTGATAGACAAAGTTGGGGCTCATAATGACAAAAGACCCAAGATTAAGTTATTAATGTTGATAGCACAACAGATGTTATATATATAAATCACCCTTTCCAAGGCACTGGGAACATCAGAGAAGAAGATCTGGGAGGACTTCAGCTTCTAAGGTTGTGTAGAAAAGCAGTAAGGTGCCTTCTTCTGGATACCAATCATGAGTACACATTTGCAACTACTTACACAGAGGCTAAATATACTAAATGGATGGATCATTAACACATAAAGGAAAATAAATAAGCAATACTACTAGGTTTAACACTAAAACTTGTGAACCACCAAGCCATGAGTTTGTAGCCAGATTTGGAGTATTTAACATTTATTTCCTATAGAAAGTAGTTGGTTAATTCATATAACATTCCTACAACTGTTGTATTGATGTGATTGTCATGCTGGTCACTGTGTAAGACTGTGGAAGACTTATTTTTCCCCAGCAGCCTATCTAATACAATCTAGTTCAATGAGAGCTAGCTAGAAAGGAAGAAGCTTCTGGGTAATAATGATATGTTTTCTGTGGGTACTAGGACTACTGTATGTGATGTTTTAAGCAATAATGTCTTATGATCAAGTGTTAGACATGGTACAAACCTGTCTTTAAATTCATCTGACTATTGATTGATTATTGGGGCATTCTAATCTCATCAGCAATATTACTTTGTACCATGGATACAATTAATGCAGAAACTCACAACTGACCAATGTGTAGAGAATATCTAACTGTGGTGCACTCAGCCTCAAACTGAAAATGTATATTACACCTTCTTTTCAAATCTCAGGACCAATCATGGAAGGAGAGACATAAAGAATCTAATAGCCAGATCTTGGGAATGATGGGCACAACACAGTGCAAAGTGTAAGTTTCTGTTTGGGTCATGTGACACAGACTCACATGGTGAGGCCAACTCACCCATGGGAGAACATATGATATTTGGAAAGACTATAAATAGTATTCAATGGACAGTCATGGTGGGCTGGCATATCTATCCTTGCAATGTCTTGTTGGTCTTGAGTCTTCACTGATCTTCACTTCATTGAGAGAGGCATCACAAAGCACTGCTCCAGACATCCCAGCTGATCCTGGTTGCTCCTGCTGATTCAGGCCAATTTGGAGGGGGCCTGGCAGTTTCTGCTAGATCATGCCACTACTACCAATTCATGTTTGCTATTCTAACACTGGACTGCTGGTATCCTGACAACAGCGATTGAAATAGAGATTGAAACAATGTTTTTGTTGTTGTTGTTAATTCTTATTTATTTATTTTTTTTACTTATTCACTTTATATCCCATTCACTGCAGCTCTCCCAGTTAAAACCTTCCCACAATCCTTCCTCCATTCCCCTCTCTTTCTCCTGTAAGTGGATTGGCGCCTCCTAGGGTGTCCCTCCACCCTGGTTCTTCAAGTCTCTTCAAGGCTAAATGCTTCCTCTCCCACTGAGGCCAGACAAGGCAACCCAACTGGTAGAACAGTCAACACCTTTTGGGATAATGCCTTGTTGCAGCTGTATGGGATTCAAATGAAGCCAAGCTGCACATTTGCTACATGTGACTAGGGAGGCCTATGTTCATCAAATGTACATGCTTTGGTTGGGGGTTCAGACTCAGAGATTCCCAAGGATCCAGGTTATTTGACTCTGTTGTTCTTTCTATGGAGTTCCTATCTCTTATGGCACCATAATCCTCTTCCTATTCTTCCATAAGAGTCGCCAAGCTGCAACCACTGTTTGGCTGTGGGTATCTGTATCTCTCTGAGGCAGCTGCTAGGTGGAGCCTCACAGAAAACAATTTGTTCATGTCTGCAAGCATAATAGAGTAACATTATTAGTTTTAGGGATTGGTGCTTGCCCATGGGATGGGTCTCAAGTTGGTCTGGTAACTGGCTGTCCATTCTCTTGGTCTCTATTCTATCTCCTGTGCCTGCAATTTTTTGAAGATGTATATATTTTGGGTTGAAAGTTTTGTGGGTGGTTGGTGTCTCTAACACTCCACTGGGAGAACTACTTCTAAACATGTCCACATCCCCTTGTCTTTTTACCATCTTTTCTTCCCTAACTTTGGATGGTGGGCTAGAAGAAAGGTTGAAGTGTTTGAGAATCCTTATTAAAGGAAGGTTTTTAAAAAAATCTAAGCTTACAACAGTGTCTTTTAGATATAGTAAGACAAGTGTACTTGAAACACATAGGAGCTGTGTTTGTCAACACAAGCTCTCAAAAGCTTAAGCCAACAATAATCTTTTGTTGTTGTTGTTTAAGGAAACAGTATTTTATCATGGGGTAGAAGTTCATAAATTCCAACCATAATGATGGAACTATTGGGCTGTTGTTGGCTTTCAGGAGAGAAAGAATCCGTTTCTTTAAGGGTATGTAGCTTCTGGAAGATTTGACATCACACTCCAGTAAACAGCCTCAAGACTGGAAATACATGGGCAGCACAAATGTGAGTCAATGAGTTGTTAAATAAAGAGAGATCAAGATTAGGATGGAATTGGGCGGTCAGCTGAATAAAGGAACATTTAAGGAGAAACATTAAAGTTATATGTGTTGAAAATATACTTCATGTAATTCTCAAAAATTAATATTTTAACAAGAGAGAGAAAGGGAGAAAAGAGTGAGGAAAATGGGAAAAAAAGAAGGAGAGAATGCCCGTGAGTCAGGAAGGGGAACTAACCAGGAAGAAGGCTGTTGGCAGGAGTGGAAAGCAATGAGAGGGTAGAGCAGGTGAATGTGGTCACAGAGCATTGGTTACCATTATAATATTGTCAAATTTTTTAAATGATAATATAAAGAAGAATATTAAAATAAGCAATATACAAAATTTGCCATTATTATTAGCAAATTAATAAAAGAATTTTATCTTATTTCCAGTCTCATTGCTATGCTGATTATTTTTTGCAAGAAGAAAACTATATTATCTGCCAACTTTATTAAAACTTTCTAAACAGCCTTGTTTCCTGAGTCATAAAGGAGTTAGTAAGTAATTTTTGAAATTTCATATATTAATATTTTACATAGAGATGACTTTTTATGTATTTTTTATTTTAATTTATAATTATGATAAAATATGTTTTCATCATATCACTTTCCCAGATCATCTCCACCTCCTTTCCCATTAGCTTTATGTTGCCCTCTATCTCTCTCTCTCTCAAAGGAAGACCAGAAAAGAAACAACAAAAAACAAAATCATAGCAGATAGAATGAAAGAAAGAAAGAAAAAAGATAGAAAGAAAGGAAGGAAGAAAGGAAGGAAGGAAGGAAGGAAGGAAGAAAGAAAGAAAGAAAGAAAGAAAGAAAGAAAGAAAGAAAGAAAGAAAGAAAGAAAGAAAGAAAGAAAGAAAGAAAAAGAAAGAAAGAAAGCCAATGAAACAATACATACCAAAACAATAACACAAAGTACACAGCCCATTTTCTCTAGGCCATCTACTCTAGGGTATGGGACCTACCGCAGAATGCTGTTGATATACCCAATGATACTCCATTGGAGAAAACTAATTTTTTTGCCATAGGGTATCAATGGTAAAGAGCTTTTCTGCTAGAATTGGGGATTTGAGTCCATTTTCCCTTGCCCATGCAGGTGTTCTACCTGAACTCGTACCTGTTTTGTACGCTGTCATAGTCTCTGTAAATTCATGTGTCCATCTGTTCTGTTTACCTGAAGTCATCATCTCCTTTGGTTCTTCTCACCTTTTCTTTCCCCTTCTACATTGTCACTGAGCATTGAGGGAAGGGGTTTTATAAAGACATCCTAAGAGGGCTGAATAGAAATGAGCTTACAACAATAGACATCTTCATGCAGCTAGTGGATGCACTCAGACCATTCCCAACTTGATATAGGTTTTCATTCTACTGGTCAAAAGGATTGGTCAATAGCGCTGCTCTTTCTTCATTGATGTTCTTATTGATGATGGTCTTTATTTCTGAGTTAAGGCCACACAAAGAAAAGAATGCACTCAAATTTGCAGCTCGATAGCAGCACCATGCTTGATTTATGGAGTGCTGAGGCTTGAACAGTGGGGTTCTTGCATGATGCTCAAACACCCTGTCAACTGAGTTACATCTTCATCTTTGCCTCATTCTAGAATAAAGCCCTCCATTTTCTAGAATGAATGTTGTTCAGATAAAATAGCCTGAACACAGAATAGATTGTTGAGTCTTCGAGTGCCCCCCCCCCACACACACACACACACACACACAAACACACACTTAAATCAATGTAAGATTCATATTTGTGAAGTGTGTGTACATGTGTGTGAGAGAGATGTTGTTCATGCCTTGAGTGTAAGGTTCTGAAACCAGAAATAAGAACAATGTGAGAGCAGACACAGGCTAGGCCTAATATTCCTGTTTATTCCTCCTGCTGGGCTATTTCTCTCTCCCTTGGAGAGTCTTTCTTCCCAACCCATTCACTCCAGCCACATTTTGGTTAC